>NW_021144938.1:376647-564928 GCF_900634775.1 Gouania willdenowi | reverse complement strand
TTTTTTTTTTTTTTTTTTCTTCTTTGTTATTTCTGAACGATTCTTCTTTTACTCCTTTGTTTTTACTCAATTTCAGGAAAATTGAGACAGACATTGAGGACTGCAGCCTCAACCAAGTTTACATTTTGACATTTTTGACCGATACCCTCGTAAACAATCTGTACCTTACCCTTTTGAAGCTGCATGCGACAGACAGCCTAGTTAAACATTCATCGTTGTCATTTTGCGCGCCTCCTCCATACCGCGTCGGACTGTCTTGCCGGCCCGAAGCCACTCGACAGCAGGGGAGGTACCAAATTTTTCTACCAAATTTTTCCCGAGAAAACTGTCCCATTAGTTGCTATGAGTACTATTGTCTCTGCTGTACTGTGCGGTTGAAATTTGGGTGTTCCAGTCCGCGGGTCTGTTCTTTATCGGTTACGTGCTCTGGCAGATATCTGAAGTGTGTATGAGTCTCTGGCTTCGTTCCTGATGTTGTTTTGTTGACGTTTTGGGAATATTAGCTGTTGAGGGGTTTAACTCCGGCATGTCGGCGTATTTGTTCTTTTAAAGAGCATTACTGATATTAGCTGTTGAGGGGTGTGTTTGTCTCCGGCGTGTCGGCGTACTTGTTCTTTTAAGAGCATCTACTGATTTTAGCTGTTGAGAGCGC
The DNA here is from genome assembly GCF_900634775.1 of Gouania willdenowi. Taxonomy (NCBI): domain Eukaryota; kingdom Metazoa; phylum Chordata; class Actinopteri; order Blenniiformes; family Gobiesocidae; genus Gouania; species Gouania willdenowi. Next base: position 564,276 of record NW_021144938.1, on the reverse strand, counting down.
AGTCGTTGTTTCCTCAAAAGGTAGCGGCTGTATGGTGTGTGTGTGGGTGCTTGTCTCTAGCCTACGGCTATTGAGAGGTGTGTTTGTCTCCGGCGTGTCGGCGTATTTGTTCTTTTAAGAGCATCTACTGATTTTAGCTGTTGAGAGAGCGCAGGCGTTGTTTCCTTAAAAGGTAGCGGCTGTATGGTGTGTGTGGTGTGCTTGTCTCTAGCCTACGGCTATTGAGAGGTCTGTTTGTCTCCGGCGGTCGGCGTACTTGTTCTTTTAAGAGCACCTACTGATTTTAGCTGTTGAGAGCGCAGTTCGTTGTTTCCTCAAAGGTAGCGGCTGTATGGTGTGTGTGGGTGTGCTTGTCTCTAGCCTACGGCTTATTGAGAGGTCTCCCCGCGTATCGGGAAGGAGTATTTAATAGGAGGGATTATTGTTTTATTTTATTTCTCCTTCTCGGTGACTCGGGTGGAGAGGTTTGTGGTTTACCGCTCGCGGTCTGTCTGATCAGCAGTTATTGAGATATTGTCGGAGCGCGTAAGATGGGTAAAAGTACATAGCGTGGTACCGGCTAGAGATGCTGTGGACTGGGACACCCCGTTAATACAACAAATGAAACTAAATATGGACCAAAATCATGCGTTAAACTTGAGGTTTGGGTCGGGTCTTTTGGCTTCCCGTCTCGAGAATCATTAAGTGAGCGACAACTGGGCCATTTAGTTTACCAGGTTTTTAAAGGTTATTTTTTCTGGGTGTTTAAAAACACCAAAACGACATTTTTAATATATAATACCACTTTCAGTGGAATGACTGGCTTTGACCTTTGACTGACCTTACTGTTCATGTTCAGTGTCCATGTTTTTTGTTGTTGTTGTATGCGTATACTCGTTGTTGTGTACACTTGTCTATGTCTTCGTCTTAGTTGTTGTTATTGTGTTGTTTTTTTTACTCAAAGGAGACGAATCAAATCCAACTAAAGGAAGGGATATTTTAAATGATTCATTTAAGTCTTAATGTTTTCCTCTCTTTCTGTTTCTGAGTGTTTCCGAACAGGACAATGCCACCGCCTTTTCGACTCCGATCCTGCCTCCTTCAGCCGTCATGCCTGGTCACTGCTTCTTTGATGAAGGATGAGAATTAAAGGGAAGTATTGTCCATAACTATAACTGGGAAGCAAAGGGGAAATAGATTGAAATAGACACGTGACAATATGACATTTGTGGATGTTCTAACATAATATCTATTCCAGAGACTACAGAGACTTCCAATCCAACTGCAAAAGTGGGGACAGATCTTCAAATTTCCAAAAGGAGCGTACAGTTGACCCTGGCTTTTGACCTTTATGGCTGAGGAGGAGGAGGTCGAGGAGGCTGAGGGCACAAAAGCAGGTGGACACAGAGAGAGGAAAACGGAGACAATCCAAAATGATCAGATAAGTGAATTTCCAATGCTATTTATCATATGGTTTAAGAATCCAAATGCATTCTTCTACGTCCCCTCTGATTTTGATAAATCATAGGAAATGATATACCTCAAAACCCTCTAACCATTTTCTTTCCCCCACCAGCATTTAGCGTGCAAGACACTTTCACTGGGTTCAGACATTTTAAGAGTAAAATAAAAGTTCTCAACATTGGGTTGGTGGCCCAAATCTGGGGTCGCCTGAGATTTAAAGAGGGTCCTCCTGAAATTCTTAATAATTGATAGATATAAATGAGATAGGTTAAAGTTAAGTAACTTCCGAGCATTTAAGGAAGCTCTCCACAACCGTGCTATGGCTTGTCACTCCTAAGAATGGGATATAATGCAGAGAGCAAAAAGACAATATGATTGTTCGACTCCAACTTAACTTTAATTCTGTCTAACCTTAAAAGGGCCAATAATCTGCTTAACTCTGGTTCGACACATGAATAGGAAGGACACTTTGCACCAATTTAGAAAACGAATGAACTGACAAATTCAGCTCTATAAAAAAAACTAGGTTATGTTTATTAGGTGTGGAGTGTTAACATTATTTAGAATAAATAAAGGATAGAATAAGATTTCTCCTTCATAAATAAGCGGATAGCAAAGAAAAATAAAACCCGATACAAACAATTTAAATAAATAACATTTATTTATTTGGTTAAACTTATTTGGCTTTTCTCACATCTCCATGTCTACCAATTGTATGCATTCATCTTGAGAAGACAATGTAGTCACGCTCCACACTTTTCCGTCTGACTTGCATGTCCTTTCTCTGTCCGAACTCTCCGCCTTTGTCACTCCAGCCGATCGCCGCAGATGGCAGGCCTCAGACTGCCACCAGGTAGGTGGGATTTGGTATGGTCCCCAATTCAAAACCTTGTTTACCAACTGCTCTTTTTCCTGCTTATGCAAAATTGACACACGGTCAGGCCCATGTGTCAAAGGGTGGTATGGTATCTGCTGTCAGACAGTATGGTACACAAAGGGATTTTCTTTCCTTTGCAGCCGAGTTTTGTCAGAAATGTATGATCTGTGCTAAAAACAATCCAGGTAGAAAGAAGCCATTAACTAGCTAGACAGCTCACCCACCGCCATCCATGCCTAAGCACTGTTTGATCATCATAGACATGTTTTCCAAATGGATTGAGGCCTTTCCAACCAAACATCAGACAGCCACGGCAGTAGCCAAAGCACTGCTAACAGACATCATTCCTAGGTGGGGGCATTCCATACAAAATTTATTCTGATAACGGCACACATTTTGTCAGCCAGGTGATAACAGAGTTAGGGCTGAGATTAGACATGGATCTTAGAAAACACTGCAGCTATCACCCTGAGTCCGCTGGGGCCGTAGAAAGAGCTAACGGTACTCTGAAAAACAGGTTAAACAAGTGCATGGAGGACTGAACTGGATCAAGCTTTACCGCTTGTCCTCCTTCAGATGAGACAACAGGTCCATCCGAAATCTAAACATTCACCCTTTGAAATCCTTTTTGGGCGGCCACCCAAGTGGGTCTATCCCCCTCTGTTTCGTCCTGGGCTGAGACAGCTCTCCAGACGACAGTTTGATAAAATACTGTGCACAACTGTCCACGATTCTTACTCTCAACAGGTCCAGAGTACGAGCGGCCCTCCCACTGACTACCACCGAGAACCTCCATGACATTCTTCCAGGTGACTTTGTGATCATGCACAACGCGAGACGGCTGTGAAGGTCGCAGAGCGAGCCACGTGGATTCACGCATCACACTGCAGGAAGGTGCCAACACCAGCCGAACCTGCCCTCGAGACGACTGGCCTAGCGGAGGCACAGCCGACATCACAACCGATCGAGGAACCGCTGTAAAGAGGCACACATCCAGGAGCAGTGCCTTGACGAGCCTTTTGTTTGCCTTGAAGGTTGCAAACGAAAGGAAAAAGACCTCGGGGAGTCACAGAGCTGACTCTGGATACGAGGCATATGGCCTGTTGAAATATCAGAAATCCTGCTTTGAGGACGTCGTGGGAGAAATACCGATCGCAAGCCATTCCCGGTCACCATTGTTTGAGCCAAAGTTACACTAACTTTGTTTAATTAAGTTTTATGAGTTTGGACTGTGCTTTGCTAAGGTTAAACATTTACTAATTAATTTTGCTTCTTTTTTGTGTTGGGACTTTGTCCAAAAAGGGTGGATTGTGGTGGCAAAATTGATTAATTATGTATACTCCCATGATACAGCTTCTCTAAATGAATGTCAGTTGGCCCCAGTTTAATCTCGAAGGCCAGAGCACGTCCAAACCCCCCCCAGACATCACACACACACACATCATATACACATACATCATATACACATACACACACATACATCATATACACATACACACACACATACATCATATACACACACTCATCCACACACACACACACTCATCCACACACACACACACTCATCCACACACACACATCCACACACACTCATCCACACACACACACACACACACTCATCCACACACACACACACACACACGCACACACACACACACACACACACATCTAACTTTCACTGACCAACCCCCCACCCCTTTGGTCTCTTCTTTTGTTGTCTGTGGAAGGAGGAAGGTGGGTGGGACGGTGGGGTATAAATGTGTGGGAAAAGGAACTTTTGGGCCCTTCTTCTTCTCCTGCTCTTCGCGCCCTTTCCCCTGGCCAGGGGAGACCAATGCTTCGTCCAACCCGCTTTGTACCTTTTCATTTAGTTTAGATTAAATCATTTTTTATTACTTCATCATCTCTCCTGTCTGGTCTTCATCATTTATCACCACAGAGTGTGTTTCCAAGTCAAAGATGAGGTAACCGTAAATTTCACCGTAACAAGTGTTACCTCAATAACAAATAGAAATCACTAGACAGATATGCTGCCTTGTTATGTAGCAAGTGTTGCTAATGCTACACTACTTAAGTTAAACAAAGTAAAAAGACTGTGTGTGACTATAAGAACATGTCAGCCCTTTTGTTTGATGTTAGTTGTACTTGGAACCAGTTTGATAAATTGCTTACATACAATTTAAAAAAAATATTTGAACATTACCTTGTCTTAAATGATCTTTTATTCTTTTTTTCATTAGGGTCGATGATTTTAAGTAAGTGTTTTGTGTGTGTGTTTGTGCTAGACATTAACTTATATTATTTAAAACTCTTATTCAGCTACTACCAGTGTTATGAACACTGGTAGTAGCTGAATTGCACTTGTAGGTTATGTCAGCATAAATACATAGTAAATGAAACAAATGCCTTGTCTAATCTAATGTTCATTTGAACTGTTCTTATGATTATTTTTGTATGTAATAGTGTTTTCTATGACCTTGAATCTGCTGCTAAGACATTCATTCAATCAAAAATCTCTTGATGTTTAATGGTTTTTTTTTTTTACATGATTTGCTTTTTAATGACCTCCTTTCTGTTGCAGACAAGGAGAGCTGAGGGGTATTCCATAAAGCGGGTTATGTTCAAAACTCTGAGTATGTTCAGGCTCAAATGAGGGAAACTCTGAGTATCCCATTCCAAAAAGCGAGGTATGTTCTTCTCTGAGTATGTTACCATGGCCAACATTGTCCGTGAACTAAACCTGGTCGATGGCAGGTTTTATCAAAGAAACCCTGGGTTTTTACCTGGCTCCGCCCACCTGAACACCGTTTCTTAACACTTTAATGAACCTTAACACTTTTCTCTGAAACACATTAGTAACATCACACACCACAGACGTGTTCACATAATTACTAATGTTGTGTTGCTTTACGACTTTTTTTTTTTTTTTTTTGTGCAAATGGTAGTTTTCTTTCTAACATTGTAGATGTAGATCATTAAGTGAAAGTCACTGAGAGGTTGATCTGCATTAAAACATTTACTGACATCAGTAAAGTTCTCTGGATAAAGTTCATCAGTAAAGTTCTCTGGATAAAACCTGTGGATAATATAAGGAGGAGATGATCATTTAAATAAATCAACTTTTAAGGCTCGATTGTTGTTTTATATTGTTATACAGTTAAGTCTGTAGAGCATACATCTTTAAAGGTATGATGATGTATGCTCTACAGACTTAACTTTTTTTTAACTTGTTATTATTTTCATTTAATTATTTTTAATTTTATTTGTATGTACTGTGTGTGTGTGTGCGTGTGTGTACACATGCACTAAATCTGACGTAATAACCAGTACGTAGTTGCGTGTAATGTGTACATTATTGGAACGCAACGACGTACTGGTTATGACGTCAGACTTAGTGCGTTTAGTTCACAGTACACGGTGTCGAAACGCAGAGTGAAAGTTCTCTCTGACACTACAACTTCTCTCCAAAGCCTGAGCATTTAAAAAGAAATTTCTGTAAAAAAAATCTGTAAAATTTACGGGTAAAAACTGTGAAACCATGCCAGTAAAAAACTATAAATATAAATAATGGGTTTTTACTGTTTATATAACATTAAAATCATAGTAAACTCGTTAATCATGAAAAAACTGTAATGATTACATTTCTTCTCTTTAAAATATACATTCCGTCTCTCTTGCACCGTTTTTTTAACTGAAAAAAATACGTATAACATATTGCACTCGAGTACTGTATTTTGCAATTATTTTTTAAATTACATCTAAAAGTTAATGTGAAAGTGCAACAAGTAAAACACAACAGTAAAAATATGCAATTACTATTAATATATATTAACTTTAAATAATATCGATTATATATTATTAAAACTAATTTAGTGATTTTAAAGAAAAGTCATATTGAATTTAAAAACCTCTTTTTCAAAGGAGTCCTGCAGTCTTAAAACATGATTTTTAAAAGCATCTCAAATGTAACAACAATGCTAAAAGATTAAACAAGTTTCCACAGTTAGTGGCTGAATTTGAACTGGCCAATCAGTGCACTGCTTCTGTCTCCGGTTCCGCTACCGACACGGTCAGCCTCCCGCGCATGCGCTGATTGTGATTACAGCGCGAGTGAGTGGAGTCGGCTGGAGTGACCCGTTCCCGTTGGACATGGACATGGACATGGACATGGACATGGACATGGACATGGACATGGACATGGACATGGACATCCTATCCTGACGCTGCAGTTTGAAGTCCATGGTTGTAACCGAGAGCTTCTTCACCTGCCGTCTTTAGTTTCCTGGTGAGTAACTCAGTACACATCTTTGAAGACGCTACACTGTAGTCCGTAAACCTTATGTAATGACATTTAGCTGCGCGTTTATGGGTATACAATTCTTATAACAACGTGGGAAAGCCTATTAATTCAAGTTGGCATTGTTTTAGAAGATACATTTGTGTTCTTCTTTAGTCAGGAGTCATAAGAAAGCGTTTTGCACTACTCTGTAACACAGTGTAGGTTTTCCCGCCGAGCGCCAAGCTAAAGCGGGGCCGTCTATGTGCTGAAGCCCGAAGCTAACCAGGTTGCTTATGTTTGGATGCCACGTTATAGGTTGACAAAATGTATTCTTGTACTATATGTGGAGAAAGCGTCCAGTCTGTGAAAGCATATGTGTTACACTGTAGATTGCACCGCAATGAACCCCGACTTATTTTCAAATCGATTGGGACCAGTTGTAAGCAAGTGTTTTCTGGATATACAGCTTTAAAGTCACATTTCTATCGTCACCATAACAGGACGCCAACAACTACTCACCTGCCTTATTGTCTGTGGTAGTTTACACCAACAAACCTATATACTCATTGTTGAGTTTGTAGTGCATAGTGTGTTAGGATGTGATTTGGGACACACCCGATATTACTTATTTAAATGTCCAACCCGAAATCCCCTTTTAAGTATATTCTCTTCATTTCTTTATTCTTAGGTTCCTCCTGCTTTGCTGCTGAAACATATATGTTGAGCATGTTATTGAGTGTTTCAGCATTTTTTTACGTTATGTTTGTCATTTAAATGACTCCAGGTCTGATATTTAAAATACATTTTTTGATTGAGAATTGTTCCTACAAGTCATGATTGATTTGTGACATGTATCAATTCTGAAATTCTGTTTGTTTAGAACCTCAAAGATAAAAAAATAAATAAATAAAGAACAAGTATTAAAACATTTTAATTTGGTTTATTGTGGTTTTTACAAATTGATAGAAGGATACTGAGTTTAGAACTACCAGGTAGGAGGACTAGAGGAAGACCAAAGAGGAGGTTAATAGATGTGGTAAAAGAGGACATGAAGGTAGTTGGTGTCAGAGAAAAAGATACAGTAGACAGGTCTAGATGGAAGAAACTGATTTACTGTGGAGACCCCTGAAGGGAAAAGACCAAAGAAGAAGTGGTTTTTACAAAAAAAAAAAAAAATCTGACTGTTAATTTTCCATTCAAAAACTGTCATGTCATGGCAAAAAGCTTATTTTATACGGTATTTTCATATACATTTTTAAGTAAAACTGTAAAATATATATTGATACACCTTGTTTTTTACAGCAACATATGGAATAAATAACATTTGTTAATCGTAAAAACAACAGCCATAATACATTTATTTTCTGTAAATGGAGAAAATATTATACCGTAATTTTACGGTATATTTTCGGCAACCGCAGCTGCCAGGAATTTACCGTAAAATCAACATTTATTTTTTTTTACAGTAAAACAATGGTAAGACAGGATTTCATTGTCTTCATCTGCTTTATATTCATAATTGAACAAATGATTAGATTTTGCAATAAACAAATTAGCATATGACCAACTGATGTCATGATTAAGTGGTGCCAGGATCCTGATATATTGTTTTCTCTCTGCAGCGTGAGTGTATTTCTATTCATGTGGGCCAAGCTGGAGTCCAGATCGGTAATTCCTGCTGGGAACTTTTCTGTCTGGAGCATGGGATTCAGCCAAACGGACAGGTGCTTTCAAACCAGGAATCTGGAGGAGGAGACGACTCCTTCAACACCTTCTTCAGTGAAACTGGGACAGGGAAACGTGTCCCCAGAGCGCTTTATGTAGACCTGGAGCCTACTGTCATCGGTTTGTAATCATATCATTACTCATTATTATATGATTATATCAGAACTATGACTAACAAACTTATAACTATACACAGAATACTTCTTTATACTGGAATCACTGTGAACACATTATCATTTCTTTTAAATATCAAGACAAAACAATGCAATTCTGTGATACAACAAACCCATTGAAAAAATATACAACCTATTTTAAAATTACAATAATACACTATAATACAACATAACACTTACAGGTATAGTGCAAATGTCTCAAGAAACAATAACAACAATGGTGCAAAAATCCAAAAACAATGTAAAACAGTGCAATCAAAAGTTAAAATACAGTATATACAGTTTCAGTACAAGGACATTTCTACTTTCCTGTTTGATTTTAGGTTTTGTGTTACTGACTAATCAAATCAAAGAACACAATGTGCAAACAACATAATATAATTACTGTATATAGAATAGAACAAGAATTAGAATAAAATAAATAGAAATATGAGCAGAAGATTAACATATAAAGTTACAGATTTTTAGTATTAATATTCAATTAGGAGAAAACATGTACAGTGATTGTAAAAGGTGTGTTTCACGTTCATTAAACCTTTTTAAATTATCATTTAAAAAAAAAAGAAATGTGGTGCTATTTGGCCCCCTTCCAGCAGATGGTGCCCTGGGCCTGTGACTAAACGTCAGGAAAACTGCACCAATTAAATAAGTCATGTTTTTTTAAAAAAAAAAACGTCGATGGATTGAAGATTATTCTGAATTGTGTATTTCATTAGATTATTTTGAAACTACTTAACTTTACTGCTTTGAGTTTCTCTATAGATGAAGTGCGAACAGGAACGTACCGTCAGCTGTTTCATCCAGATCAGCTTATCACAGGAAAAGAGGATGCTGCCAACAACTATGCCCGAGGACACTACACCATTGGGAAAGAGATCATAGAACATGTTATGGATAGGACTCGTAAAATGGTACATCTAAAAGAAATGAAAGTTGCAGGAAATAAAACCTAATCTTAAAACTAATAAGGATTTTATTGCTTTTTTTTTTTACAGGCGGATCAGTGCACTAGCCTGCAGGGATTTCTCATTTGGGTTTTCCCTAACCAGAAACCCTGGATGACCAGCCAGGTCCGCAAACTCATCAGAGTCCGCGATGCTGCCTTCAGGTCTGGTGACAGGGCCCTATACAGCATTGCCCGAGCCGACCTGAAAAGAGGAATCAAGGAAGCCAAAGCGGACTACAAGAGGAGGATTGAGTACCATCTGTCCAGCAACAACCCACGGCAGGTGTGGCAGGGGCTACAGAACATCACAGACTACAGGGGCTGTGATGTACCAACAGTGGATGGAAGTGCTTCACTGGCAGAGGAGCTCAACTACTTCTTTGCTCGTTTTGAGACCCCACAGCACTCACCAGCCTCAGCCCCGCCCCCACCAGGTTCCAGCACCTCTTCACTCACTATTGAGGAGCGTGACGTCAGAAGGGTGCTCCTGGCAGTGAACCCCAGGAAGGCTGCTGGTCCAGATGGAGTACCTGGCAAGGTGCTCAGAGCATGTGCCCACCAGCTCACGCCCATCTTCAATAGGATTTTCAATCTCTCCCTGAACCAAGCAGTCATCGCCTCCTGTCAGCCACAATGATTACCGTCCAGTGGCCCTAACAACTATAGTGATGAAATGCTTTGAGAGACTGGTTCTACACGGTGTCGAAACGCAGAGTAAAAGTTCTCTCTGACACTACAACTTCTCTCCAAAGCCTGAGCATTTAAAAAGAAAGATAAACAATGGTAAGACAGGATTTCATTGTCTTCATCTGCTTTATATTCATAATTGAACAAATGATTAGATTTTGCAATAAACAAATTAGCATATGACCAACTGATGTCATGATTAAGTGATGCCAGGATCCTGATATATTGTTTTCTCTCTGCAGCGTGAGATTATTTCTATTCATGTGGGCCAAGCTGGAGTCCAGATCGGTAATTCCTGCTGGGAACTTTTCTGTCTGGAGCATGGGATTCAGCCAAACGGACAGGTGCTTTCTAACCAGGAATCTGGAGGCGGAGACGACTCCTTCAACACCTTCTTCAGCGAAACTGAGACAGGGAAACGTGTCCCCAGAGTGCTTTATGTAGACCTGGAGCCTACTGTCATCGGTTTGTAATCATATCATTACTCATTATTATATGATTATATCAGAACTATGACTAACAAACTTATAACTATACACAGAATACTTCTTTATACTGGAATCACTGTGAACACATTATCATTTCTTTTAAATATCAAGACAAAACAATGCAATTCTGTGATACAACAAACCCATTGAAAAAATATACAACCTATTTTAAAATTTAAAATGACAATAATACACTATAATACAACATAACACTTACAGGTATAGTGCAAATAAAGGAAATAATAAAATAAAACCTAATCTTAAAACTAATAAGGATTTTATTGCTTTTTTTTTTACAGGCGGATCAGTGCACTGGCCTGCAGGGATTTCTCATCTACCACTCCTTTGGTGGAGGCACTGGCTCTGGTTTCACCTCCTTGATGATGGAGAGGCTGTCTGTTGACTATGGTAAAAAGGCCAAGCTTGAGTTTGCTGTCTACCCATCACCCCAGATTTCCACTGCTGTAGTTGAGCCTTACAACTCCATCCTGACCACCCACACCACCTTGGAGCACTCAGACTGTGCCTTCATGGTGGACAACGAGGCCATCTACGACATCTGCCAGAGGAACCTTGATATTGAGCACCCTTCATACCCTAATCTTAACCGTCTCATGAGCCAGACCATCTCATCAATCACATCTTCTCTTCGTTTTGATGGAGCTCTGAATGTTGATCTGACAGAGTTTCAGACCAACTTGGTGCCTTACCCTCGTATCCACTTCCCAATGGCCACCTATGCCCCGGTCATCTCTGCTGAGAAAGCCTACCATGAGCAGCTGTCTGTGTCTGAAATCACAAACGCCTGCTTCGTATGGCAAGCCCTTTTAACTTTAATAAGTCTGGCGGACATGGAGCAATTTAGTTTTCACTAGTGGAAATTACATTTGAACATGTTCAAATGTAATTGTGACATGTTGAAATGTTAATTCAAGATATCTGTAAAGCCATTTTACAGATATTTCAACATGTCAAAATGTCATTTCGACATGTAGAAACTGAATTACAGATATCTGCAATTACATTTTTACATGTAACAATTGAATTGCAGATATCAGCAATTGAATTTCAGATAACTTATTAAATGTTAAAAGGGCTTGCCATATCAACGCTGCCATTGCAGCCATTAAGACCAAACGCTCCATCCAGTTTGTGGACTGGTGCCCCACTGGCTTCAAGGTGGGCATCAACTACCAGCCTCCCTCTGTGGTTCCTGGAGGAGACCTGGCCAAAGTGCAGAGGGCCGTTTGCATGCTGAGCAACACCACTGCCATCTCTGAGGCCTGGGCCAGACTAAACCACAAGTTTGACCTCATGTACGCCAAGAGAGCCTTTGTCCACTGGTATGTTGGAGAGGGAATGGAGGAGGGAGAATTCTCAGAGGCCAGAGAGGACATGGCTGCCCTGGAGAAAGATTATGAAGAAGTTGGCGCTGATAGTGTGGAATATGAAGGAGAGGAAGGAGAAGAATATTAAAGGGCTTGATGTAACTGCACACCCCAAAAGTTTGTCATCAGTCATTGTTCCACCAACTGTTTGCGCTGCAGTGATGAATTCAAACTAATAATAATATATAAATAAATATATATATATATATATATTAATAAATTAAGAACATTTAAACAGTAAATTAACTTACTTTAGAACAGATGATGCACACATGGTAGCTCTGTCAGAACAGGACATGGAACAATGTGCAACACTGAAAGAGGCACGTGTAGAAACACGGAACAAACATTAGTTCCCCCCAGTCTTCCCAACACAGCCGCCCCCAATTGTCAGTCAGGATAATTGTCCATCCCCGGGAAGACTGCCTGGAGTACTATCTTCTTCCTCAGCCAACTGAGGAAGAGGGATCAACCGGACGGGTGTAAATCTTCGATTTCACCTTAACAGAAGCTGTACGTACCCGACCATCTGGAGCAGGAAAAGTCTCAGTCACAATACCCACTGGCCAGGATGCTCTTGGGAACCGTGGGTCAACAATGAGGACCACCTGTCCAACACAGAGCCCCTTCGCCTCAGTCGTCCACTTCTGACGATCTTGTAGGCCCGGAAGGTATTGGCGAGTGAAGGAAGACCAGAAGTTATCGGCAAGCACCTGACTGTGTCTCCATCGGCGCCTCCCCAACAGGTCTTCGCTGTCGTAGAGGGCTTGTGGAAGAGAAGAATCTCTGCGACCCATGAGTAGCATGCTTGGTGTCACGGGATCAGGATCTGCTATATCTGCCGAGACGTACCCAAGTGGCTTGGCATTCAGGATGCCTTCTACTTCGGTGAACAGGGTGCGTAGGACTGGCTCCGGGACAACTTCCTCTTTCAAGATGACTCTTAGAGAAGCCTTCACTGATCTGATCTCCCTCTCCCACATCCCTCCAAAGTGGGGAACCCTCGGGTTCGGCCCAGCCAGCGACCCAACCCTCGGGCTGACCCATACCTGAAATAAACAAAAAAAATAAATGTTTAACGAACAGTGATATTTAAACATATTTATTTAATTACATTGAAAATATGAAGTTTTTAAAGCTTTTTTTTAACTGAAACATGTTTGTACCTTCCTTTAGACGTACATTTAAACTGTTATATGGTCTCACATACAGAAACACCAAATGTTTTTGTTGTTGTTTGTAGAATGTTTTCATTTAACTCCTGATACCTTTCACTGAATCAATTTGAAATACTTTGATGGTCTTGGAAGTGGTCTCTGTGGTGGGTTGGCCTGGGGTGTCATGTCTGGCTGTCATGGGGGGTGGGAGTTGTGGCTGTCTGCACCGGGGTTGATGTAGGGTTGCGTAGCCCCTTAGGATGGTGCTGTCTGTCGGGTGGTGCTCACTGTTTCAGCAGGTGGGGGTACTGTGGGCTGCCTGGTGGGGTCTTTCTGTCTACAGGCCAGTGGGTGGGTGTGCCCCCTGGCTGGGGGCCGCTACATTGCATTGACACGTGCGCCGTTCAGTGTGTCTCCTTCTCGTGGGGGTGGCTGTTGGTGGGGCGTTGTGTGGGTTTTCTCCCTGGTGCCTGGTCGGGAGCCACAGGCAGGTGGATTTTGCAGGAGACTAGGCTTTGGCCTTGCTCTTACATACCTGCTGGTGCGGCCGTCCCTTACAATATTTTTACCAATGGAATTGATAAAAACACAATAAGCAGATTGTTAATCAATGTTAAAAACCACGATTTGCCAGTGTTGACAGTTTATGAGAGCATTACACACTAATAAGCAAATTACTGCAGTATAATTGGGATATAATATGTCGAGAAAAAGTATATAATGAGTCTTAGGAACATTTTACTCATTATATGACAAAATTTGTCCAATTCAGACATACAACAGACAGCTAGACTAAAAAAAACAATTATCGATGAAAATGCAGGAGATATATAGCATTATTGAGGGTAAAATGTACCTTAATTTAACTCCAATTCGTAAAACTAGGCAAAGTTTTTGTTTCAGGTAGTGTGTTGACACTATGGAACAGGTTCACCATTAAGTTAAAGCAGAGTCCAAATATTAAACATTTCAAAAGAAGGCACAACAACAATTTTTAAAAGGTACAGACATGAGGGAGGTGTTGGATAGCATTGAGTGTTAAGAGGACACTGTTTCATGTATATACAGTATATATATATATAATATACTATTGTTCAATTGTTTTGTATTTGGTATATTGTTGTATTATTATTATCTTATATTTTATACTATTATTTTTCTTCATTTGTTTTTCAAGGGCTTAACGGGCAACCTGGGACGATATTTTGTGATATACATGCTATGCACTTATATACATACTGTATATATATTACATACTGTCTTAGTACAATGAAGATTGCCACTGTAATTCATTAGTTTAGATTAGAAGAAGGAGCAGTAGTTTATAAGTTACACTTCTGTATTTGATGTTTTATGTTCAAATTTATGCTCTTTTTCCCCTATTTTAATTATTTTGTTTGCATATTCAAAAATAAACAATTCAATTTAATTCCCCTTATAAACTTTAGTTTATCCTTCCTTCAGGAGGGCTAATGATGGTCACAATAAAGCAAAAATAATAAATGTATTTGTTTATTTCTTGGAAGATTAAAACATTCATAGCTGTGCAAAAAGATTGCACTATGTAGTGATAAACTTTGACAACATATACAGATAAAACATAAATAAACATTTAATTTGTGCAGTGATGGATGTTTAGCACTGCTATTTATTATTTTTTTAAAGGAATTTATTTATTGATTATTTATTTTCTATTTTGATATGGACAGCACAATGACATTGGACAATTTTTAATTGTTTTAACGTGTTCTAATTTGTAACACTTGTCCACAGGAGGATTTTGAAAAACAAATTAAATAAGAGGGAAAAAATAAGCTATTTAAATTTAAATAAGGAGACATTTTAAGAAAGTAATCAATGTAGGAAATAAAGTTTGTATCTGTAAATAAATGAAGTAAATATTCAAGCACAAACAATGCAAACAGTATCCATGGTAACTACATTTCACCCACCTCATTGGCTGCTTCCAAAACAAACCAAAACAAATAGTTCAGTATCAATTTTATCTAGAAAAATATGAAGTGAAACTCGACTTTAAATTATTTATGAACTAAAGTACAAATTTACATTAAATCTACCTCAGTCAGTACAGGACTTAAATAAATCTACTTTTTTTTTTTTTTTTTTTTTTTAAATAATTACACCTCAGCAAAACAGTCGGAACAGCCCAAATAATCACTAAAAGTGTCACATCAGAGTAAAATTATTACAAAAGTCAAAGTAACACATGACAAATCAGCATTTCTTGATTTTCGTTATGTTAAAACCATTTTCTGTCGGCCTATAATATAAAATATAAACGTCTCAGGCCCCGAACCTGATTTAGACAGACCTATAGATTATAAATCATAATATATGTTTAACTTTTCAGTGCTAAAATGATGAAATAAGGCCTATCAGGTGAGAATAATTCAAACGTGTCTTACCTTGAGCCATGCGCAGGGCCATGGTTCACTTTTCTGGTCTCGTCGTCTTATAAGTCCTTTTTCTGAAGTTCTGGTCCTGGTCTGAAGTTCTTCTTCTGGTCGTGTAGAGGTCTTCTGATGACTTTTCTCAGTGTTTTGTAGAGTTTTTCTCTCCTTTCTCAGCTCAAAGATGCTCACAGATGCTCACAGCTCTCCTCTCAACGTCTCTCGCTGCTCGCTAAGAACGTTGAAGTTCAGCAGGTGAATTTAAATGCCGCATCCAACTCGTTTCCATGGCTACGACGGCACGCAACTTGACTTAAATACTTTAAAAAAAAAAAAACACTTTTCAAGATACACAGTCTATTTTTGTGTTTATTTGTGAGCAATACATAAATAATGGCTATCTTAACGTTTTATATGAACTATAAAAATAAAATAATTTACGTAAGGTGAAACGTTCAGTTTTACAACGCACGTGACCACTTTTCACGTTCTGTCTGTTGCGTAAAATTCATAGCAATTGACCGATTTCCCACAGACCCTGAACGCACCACTGAGATCACGTTCGGCCAGTGTTTTTCTATGGAGGACCAAACCTGCCATAATTAAAAAAATAAAAGAATAAAGGTAAAACATTTTTAAATGTTTTATAGGTATAAAATACATGATTAAATGAATACAAGTTAAAAAAAAAAAGTATCTAAATTATATTTGTTTTTTATCTATTTCATTTCATTTTTTTAACAATATTTTTTGCATGCATTTATTCAATGATGTATTTATATTTTAAATCATATTTTTACTTTTGTTTTTTTCCCCACTTATATTTATTTATTTGTATTTCATTTAAAATTTTCCTTTGTAATTGTTTTTAAACGTGTATTTATTTATTCATTTAATTTTAACTTCGGCAGGTTTGTTCCCCCGCATTTTTCAACATTGGGGTCGTGACCTTAGTTGTGCTCGCTTGGAGTTTAAATGGAGTTGCCTGAAATGTCTAGTAATTGATAAAATAAATAAATAAAATAAAACAATAAATAATAATAAAAAAATTACAAATTAAAATCTTATACAACTTTATTCTATACTTTCACTATGTCAAATATAAATATGGTTATAATAATAATAATAATAATAAAATTCAATATAAAAATGTCTGAGATGGCACAACTTGTTACTAACTCTCACAAAAAGGGATTTGTACCATGAAAACAGCAATTTAATGTCTGCTTAGCTAAACAAAAGAAGCACTTACCATTACATTTGATTAGTTCTTTAGTGTTTGTTAAATGTACCTCATGATGCTCAAATGTTACAATTAACAGACATGTGTTTTTGTTAATAATAAAGGTGTTGTTGTAGATTTGTTTTTGTTATATAAAACACTTATATTAATAAATGAAGCTGAGTTATTAAATGTTAAATATTGAGCCTTTTGCACAGCTCTTTGTTCATTCTGTGAATAATGGGGACTTGGTTGGTTTGATGAGGTTTAGTCGGTTTTGTCCCTTTTTTGTGTGAATGTGAGTGTGAATGGGTGAATGAGCTGATATGTAAAGTGCTTTGAGAATTTCATTGTAGGGATAAAGCTCTATATAAATCAAGTACATTTACCATTTGAATAATAAACACAAACACAGTTGTTGTACATGCTGACACCAGTGTAGACAAAATAAGATATAGTTAACATTGGAGCATGTTAATAATAATTGTTGCTATGTTGTGTATATAATCTTTGTAACTATAAATATAGAACTATCTGACACCACTTTCAGGTGGTGCTTTTATTTTTTACATATATTACAAAGCTGTAACAATAACATTTATTTTATACAATACAATAATCATGTTATTGTATGGACTGTGGTCTAGGTCAATGAATAAACTGAGTTTTTCATAATTAATGAGTAAATTGATTGATAACCTTATTTATTTAAACTACTGTGGTTTCTCCCAGTCTATGTTAAACTAAAACATTCCCTTTAATACAGTGTGACTATAGAAGGTGATTTTATGTCTGTCTAAAATAATACAGTGAGCAGGTTACACGTATTCTATCATTTTCTGTCTTTATTTGCATGTTTGGTGTTGAAGTAATCCAAAAGTAATCAGTTACATTACTTTAATATAGTGATACTTAGAGTAAGTTACTGATTCTATTTTTTAACAGGTAACTTGTAATTGTACCAAATTACTTTGTAAAAGTAACCCTCCCATCACTGTGTATAAGTCCCACCCCTAAAAAATTAATCTAATTAACTTGGGGCTTTGTAATTAATAATCTAAATTAATCACATTTTAAATGCATAACTATATTTGTCCTAAAAAGCAACACTTCTCAATCTAAATGGATTTTAGTGAATGAATGAATCAAATAATAAACACAGACAGAAATACAGTAAACTCAAACAATTTTAATGTCACAATTGTGGAAAAATGTAACAAATCTAAGTAAAAGTGCCATTTTAATTACATTATGTACTTTTCACAGCAGTGTTGGCTTGAAATGGTGAAAAAAAAAAAATCAACATAAAGTGGGTTTTTTTTTTTAATTCAAGTAAAATTTGAAATATAAACAGTCATTTGGCCTAAATTTTTTTGGAACTCCAAGTACTAAATAACAGCACTAGATAAACATTGTAGTGCAAAAAATAACACCCATCAGCCTCACAACACCTTCAGGCCTATTTCTTCTCCTTCAGCTCAGACAAACTAGCCAGTTCACATTATCAGAGCTCAAGGAAGATATTTTTTGTCACTATGTGACCTGAAAGTGAGAACAGCCTCACACATGGGACAGAAGTGGCAGGGCTAGTCAGAAAGTTGTGGGCCAGGACAGACTGCTGTGGGTGGGTCCCTGCTCGACTGTGTAGGAGGATGAGCTTGGACAAGGAGTAATAAGATTTATAATATTATTGTTATTAATATTACAGCAATTTGCCAAGAGGTGCCACCTGAAATTGAGTTCAAGTGATTCAGATCACTTACTTAGTTATTAATACCTTGTCATCCAGGGTTGTGAACTCGTGTCAAGACTTTCTACTCTCCATATAACAAACCTTATGATTGTAATATTTTCATAAACCACAGACAACTTCTCAAAGTATAAACATTTATTAATCATAACAAGTTAAAACCTACTAACACAATAAAGCTAAAAGAGTACTACGCTCACTAAACTAAGGGTAAATGTATTCACACTTTAAAGGTAAAAGCTTAGTAGAGAAAGAAAGGAGGGAGGAGAGAAAAGTTGCATGATTTGTGTGTGCGTGTGCGTGTGCGTGTGCGCGTGCGTGTGTGTGTGTGAGCTATAATAAGATCAGTATAGAATAATGTGGCTGCAATTATGTTTGGCCAGATTAGAATTTGAGATCCAGAGGACCTCGGTTCTGATGGGTCCGTGGTCGGTGATCCTTCTCTGGTGGCAGAGTGGTGGTCTGGTGAGAGGAGTCTGAAGCAGCAAAGCGTGGCTCTGGACCGCTGGAGTGTGTCCGAAAGGGTCCTTTCCTGGACCTGGTTCTGGCCTGTGTTAGGCTGGTCGGTTCTGTTCCTTGTTTAGCACGTTTCACAGCTCGTTCAGTCAGCAGGTTTCCACTGGTTCTGACCTGTGTTAGGTCTGTCTGGCCTTTGTTCAGCGTGTGCAGGCTTTGTTCTTGTAGTTCAGTGTTCAGCTCCTTCAGGCGTGGTTCTTGGTTGTTGGTTCAGCTCCTTCAGGCGTGGTTCTTGGTTGTTGGTTCAGCTCCTTCAGGCGTGGTTCTTGGTTGTTGGTTCTTGGTTCTTGGTTCAGCATCTTCAGTTGAAACAGGAGGTTTTATCTCTGGGAAGCGCAAGCTTGTTTAAAAGGTCTAATGAAAGAAAACACTTTGTTACAAAGAAAATAAAAGATTAAAGAAGACGTACATAACACTGCAGTGGGTATCTTAGCGGCCAGCACCAAAATCCAATGATTTGAATTTTGCGCTTCGGTTTTATCGCGGTCTAAGCGATTCTATTGGTCGACGTGTTTTCGGGAGCCAATTAGATTGCTTGGGATGTTCTGTGGGTTGTGGCAATCATGTAAGTGTGATAAGGAATGAATGCATGAGAAATCCTTTGGAACAAGAAATATGAATATAACTCAGAAACCAGTTAGATTATAACTTTCCAAACTAGACAAAAGCAGAGATCATATTTTCATGTTTATTGTGGCACCAAACATGATATACTTTATGCAACGTTAATGAGAGATATTCCTTAGGAACACTTTTACTGTAAAACAATTATATGATCTTATTCTAAGGTTGTCCTTGACTTCCTGTGAATAAAACAGTTATTGACAGTGTAGAAAAATACATTTCAAACTTTTATCAGAAATTTGTGTCCGTTTTTGGAATGTTTCATTGTTAATTCTTGGAGAACAGTATAGCACAAAGCAAAGATTCTGCCATGTGCTCACAGCAGGGAGAAGGACAAACAGTCGTAAATTCCTGTTCTTAGCTCTTTGTCTCTGTATGTGAGGGGAAAAAGTGGGAAACTCTTCCTGACCAAATGGTCAAGAAGTGTGCTGTGGTATCTGTCAGACATGACCTCACACTTCTATTCTATTCTATTTTATTTTTTTTTGTTGTTGCAATGCCTTCCTCTAATGATATTAATCATTTGTAATTTGACCGTGTTACTAATATGTTTAAAATGATTTTCATTTACTTGTGTGTTATTTTATAATTGGATGTGAAACTCTTTTGTCAAAATTAAATAAAATGTCAAAAAAGTAGAGAGAAATCTGAGGTATTTATTTAATTTCAATAATTTAACATGCATAGCTGTCATCAAAAAATTGCACTACATGTAGTTTTACCTTCAACAGCATGTGCAAACAAGGTGGGAGGAAAAAGACAATATTGGGATATATATATGGGAGCCCTGATACACCATATTTGTTATTGTGCAATATTTTTTTATAATATATATAATATAATAATATTTTTTTTTCCTTAAATGTACCCTTTTTTTGTTCTGTGCTTTTGAAGAAGTTGGAAGTTGAGTTCATTATCCTTATTGAGTTTGTAATCTTGCAAATATTTTTGTAAAAGTTACAAACAATAAATAAAAAACAACACCCAGTGTTTGTTTTGTTTTTTTTTGCTTATGCATTTCATGTGTTTCAGCGTACGCCACCTGAAGTGATCTTACCTACGCACAGTTTCATAAATGTTGGGAGAGTATGGAGGCTATATTAAATAATTGTTTATGTTTCTTTAATGGTGCTTTACGACGTTGATTTTGGTAGATGGCTAAAAGCTTGTTCATGTGGATCTGAATTTTATGTTTTGATGAGCGCATTGAGATGACTTTGTTGTAAATTATGCTTTATAAATAAAGTTGAATTGAATTAAATTGAATTAACACTTGTCAGCAGAAACATATGAAATTGTCATTGGTGTTGACATTGGTGGTCACGATTTGGAACGCCCTGCTTACCCTACCCTAGTGCTCACGGCACGTCACTGAGAGCCTGTGTTTGTTAATGTGCACGCAGCAGCCTCCGTTTGGGTACTGTAAGTGACACTGTGTTGTTGCTGCTGCTGCTAGAATGGTGTGTGCACATAGAACAGACCTGGGCATTTTACGGCCAGTGGGCCACATGCGGCTGACTGACCGGCCCGCGTAAGTTTCATAAGAAATGACAAAACAAACAATTTTTTTTATTTTACCTCATGAGTGTGCATTGCTTTTATTTTGTAGCTTTTGTTTTTTTACGTTGCGCAATGGTACGTAAGCAGTAGTGGAACAAATCAGCGCTTCAGCACCACGGAGAGTGACCGCTTTATTTTGACACACTTTATTTATTTCAACTCAGAGCCTGTATAAGTAGCTATAAAGTTTAGTAAAACTGGCACAGTGGCCCACATGTTCACAAACACAATTTCAATATGAAGTACTAGAAGCCCACTGCATATCAGTCCATTTACAGCTTTTCATGGTCACTTTTTACTGGATCCAGACTGAGATACCGCTCCATCCACTCCTCGTGCACCATTGCCTCAGCAGTCCTCCGGTTGTTTTGCACCGAGCCTGCACACGCATGCACCTAACTTAGTATGACGCATTTCACCCCCAAAATGTCGACTAAAAAGAGAAAGGTAGATGCTGAATGCAGGGTTTTCAACAAGATATGGACTGCCAAGTATTTATTTACCAAAGTCAGACGTAAAGCGGTGTGTTTGGTTTGCAGGGACCAGATTGCTGTGTTCAAGGATTACAATTTGAGTCGACATTACAAGACGAAACATTCAGAGAAATATAAAAACTTAAATGATGGTGAAATGGTGCGGATATCGGAAAATTTGGTAGCGACGTTCCAAAAGCAACAAGAGGAGCACGAAACTGAACATGGTGACATCAGCTATCACACAACTATCCGATGGCTCAGCCTGGGCAAAGTGCTAAAAAGAGTCTGGGATCTGAAAGCAGAGATCCGAGCGTTTTGTGAGAAGAAAGGCAAAGACATCTCAGATTAGAAATGGCTGACAAATTTTGCATTTGCTGTTGACGTGACTGCACTGATGACTGCACTGAACACCAAACTGCAAGGCAAGGGCCTTTTCGTCCATGAAATGCACAACCTGGTGAAGGCTTTCATGGCCAAGTTACAGTTTCTTTCAAGGCAACTGGAGAGCAACAATCTCACTCACATGCAAACCCTGAAGGAAGTCACACCATCAGATGATCACCTCCGCAGGTACTCATCTATGTTAGGAGCACCGCATGGCGAGTTTTCGAGGCGATTTGAAGATCTCAGAACAATGGAGAGTGAGATGCACTTGATTTCCTCACCATTTACCTGCAATGTGGATGATGCACCAAGTGATGTCCAGCTGGAACTCATTGACCTGCAGTCTGATGCAGAGCACTTCAAGTCACAACCACTGCTGGATTTCTACTCTGCTCTTAAGCAAGAGAGGTTTCCAAACATGAGGAGACATGCTCAGAAGATTTTTGTGCTCTTTGGCTCTAGCTACATAAGTGAGCAAACATTCTCAGTGATGAAGTTTAACAAGTCCAGGTACAGATCCTCTCTCACTGATGATCATCTGTCAGCTGTGCTTTGCATCTCCACCTCAGACATTCAAGCTGACTTTGATGCACTTGTTAAAGACCAACAGAGACTAGATTTCTCTCACTTAATAAGAAAAAAGAACTGGAAAAAAACACACAATGAGTGTGAATGTGATTAACCAACAAATGTAGGCACCTAATTGTTCCAATATGTCATACAATGTCATACTGAATGTGGCTGAAAATGGTCACTAATATAGTGACTCAAAAACTGTACAAATGTTCACATTTTGTTAACCATTGTTTTGGGAAGTTTTAGTGAATAAATGTCATTTTTTTCTCTCTTTTATTGCTCAATTGTAACATATATTCTTACCAGTCTTTCCAGCTTATCAAAACAATGTTATTTACTGCTTTATATAAAGAAACACAATTAATGTTATGCAGATTTCAGTTCAGTTTTGGTCCGGCCCTCCATAATATTTTCTTATTCTCACGTGGCCCCATGTAAAAAACAATTGTCCACCCCTGACATAGAGAGAAAGAAGCGCTGCAGTAATATGCTATTAACAGAGCATGTTATATTACTGTGATGTTGCTGTTGGACTAAAGTTAGCTTGTTAGCTCCTCTGAGGGAGGGACTTTGGAAGTTTGGAGGCAGGGCAAGAGAGCAGAGGGGAGGGATTGGGAGAGAGGGATCTCAGAGGTGTGCACGGCACCTTTAAGGAGATGGAGATGTTCTTTAGGTGGTGGAAGGCTGTTTTTGTTTTTGATTTAATCTAACTGCTGAATGTCAAATCTGAGTCAATCAGAACAATCAAGGTTCTAGCGTTTTTCCACCTGTTCTTTGATCACCACCAGTTTAAGTCAATTATTATATAAAATGAGATGTAGCGGCTCTTAAACTATAACACGGAAGAAGAACCTGGAACAAGAACAAATGAATACATATTTACATGTTTATTTGTTTCAAAAAATCATTGTGAAAATCCAAAAAAATGATCTAAAACAAACTATTGAATATATGTATTTACAAGAACAAGCATTTAGCGTTTGAAAAAGAAAGTCTTGATTCTTTTGAAATGTTTTTGAATCCTCTTCTTCAAAGAACCAAAACAGCCGGTAACTCCATCTGAAGACTGATCCAGAACGTCATCATTTAAATGAGGAGTGGGAGCAGACACCAAGTCCAAGTCAGTCAGAGGAGGGAGACTATCAGCTTCTGCAGTGGCCAAATTCAGTGTGTCACTATCTGATGACTTGGATGCAGAGGCATCATCTAGAACACACTTTTCATCTGATGCATGGCAGGAGGTCTCATTAGCCTGTAATGAGGGTTGATGGTGTCTGCTGGTCTCCTGCTGGTTGAGGTGGGATGTGCTGAAGAAAGGGTGGAACTGAGCCTGACAGGGAGAGATCCTTTCATTTCCATCCAAGCAGAGAAGCTGCTTCAGCAGGTCCACAAAGGCTTCTCTGTCCTCAACCTCACCACTTTCTTCTCCTGGATGAACCTGCATTTCAATACAAAAGACTGGTCATTACATAAGCTCACACATCAGGCATATCGGTAAGTAGTTTATGGTCAAGATATCTCAATAACTTCTTGACAGTCAAGATTTAATCAGGACAGTGACATTTATTGACATTTATGAAAAACTTACATTGACCAGATCATCCAAAGAAGAGAACTCAACGAAATGGTGTTCCTCCTTAGTTGAGATGCTGTTACCAGCTTCATATTCTTCTGGTGTCTGGGGAAACAAGATGAGTGTTATGAAGTTCATTGTAAAGTTAAACTTTGGTGAACTTGAGTTTGCCAGAAAAAAAAAAAAAACTTCAGTTTTACCATCAGTCGCCATTTTGAGCCCTCCTCAGCCTCACAAAAGAAGCAACTGGTGTAAGCCCCGGCCTGAAGCTGGTCATCCTTCGGTAAACCAAGAAGTTCTGAAACACGCTTCATCATTTGGTATTCACAGAACACAGAGAAGAGGTTTTCTCCAATGTAGAGGAATACAAGCACACAACCAAGGGCCCACACATCAATGGCCTCACTGAAAGGAAGGCCAATGGAGACTTCAGGAGCCCTGAGAAGCAAGGATGCGAGATAAGAGTGAGAATCTATGACCAACATATCATTACAATGCATTACAGGTTTGTCCTAACCACAGCTAAGCCATGTGAGGAGAAATCCTCCTACCTGTATCCTAGAGGCTGAATTTCAAGGCAAGGCTCCATGCTGGAAGTTTTAACAGCCACACCAAAGTCGATTAATTTCACCTTCAGTTCCTGGATATTCCTATTGACCACCATGACATTGTCAGGTTTTATGTCTGTGTGGATGATTCCAAGGCCTTTTAGGGCATCTAAAGCCACCAATAGCTGCAGAAACGAGATCAGAAGACACAGGTTTAGAATAAACGTTGTACATTTGCTGTATGAGCTCAGGTTTTAAAACAGGATTTCTTTCATTCTACGTTTAGGTGTTACAGTAAGTCTAAAATTCTACGTGCCAACCATACCTGCTCAGCAATTGTATGGATATAATTCACACTCAGGGGTTCCCACTCTCGGTTTTCCATCAGAGTGTGAAGGTCGATCTCAAGAAGTTCAAATGCCAGGCAATTGCAGTCCATGTACACAAAATGCTCGTAAAACGTAAGCAAATTTGTGCGGTCAGTATCAAGGACACTAATTACCTTTAGCATTGAAATCTGTGAAGAAGAAGAAAAAGAAAAAGAAGGGACTATTAGATGTTAAATACTTTGGCTGATTCCAACAGGTCTTAGAAAATCTGTATTTTGTGAATTTGCGAATATCACAAAAAAAGCAAAAGGGAACAAAGTTTGGTTTCATTGTTGATATTAATAAATATATAAAGTAATAGGTACAAAAGCTACATGAACACGTGTAAATGGACAATGGCTATCAGCTTTACATTTACACGTTTATTGATATGATATCTACATGGAATATTGTGTTACAAATATACAGATTTTTTAAAAATAGATCTGTTCAGTTCAATGCAATTTTGGGAATATAGTACAAAAGTTATGAAACGCACATTACCATGTTGAAGTAATTACACATTGATAACAAAAATATTGTTCATAGAATTTAGAAATAGCAAAACCTGAGCCATCAAATGTTAGAAGGTGCAAACAGGTACCTCATTCTCAAGATGGTCTTCAAAGCCGTCCTTGATGATTTTCACAGCCACCGTCTCGTTGTTCTTAAGGTTCTGGCACTTCATCACCTGCCCAAAGTTGCCATAACCAATACACTCCAGGATGGAGTAATCTGCAGTGCTGCTGCAGAGAACCGGAAGTTCAGCTGCTGTGAGTGTGGAAAGAAAGAACAGAGGGTCAGTATTGAGTAGTTCAGTCTGTGTATGTGTCTGTAGTGAACAAAGGTGACCACATAATTGTATTGTGAGGAAGGGCCTTAATGACACTTATACAACAATTAGTAATTTGACTGGACAAGAGACATTCAATGAGTGCTGATATAGACATTAATCAACTGTCAGTTAGGAAATGTTTCACAAAATGTGCTTTCAATACTGTTGTATAGAAGCAATATATAAAGGTAGATATGTTGCAAAATGTGAGAGCTTGTAGAATGTGATTTGAGCTTGTGTATAAAAAATTCTCACATGTGAAATAAATTTACACAAATGATGGAAAAACATTTAGAGACTGATATTTACACATAAAATGACAGCTTCAAACTTGTAATCCAACATTTATTCACATGTTTTTTAATTACGGTAAACAATCATTTGTGCAAGTAATTAAAAAAAACATGTGAATAAATGTTGGATTACAAGTTTGCAGCTATAATTTTATGTGTAAACATCAGTCTATACATTTTTTCTTGTCATTTGTGACATTAAAATTTTTTCACGTGTAGATTTTTTATACACAAGCCACTTTCAAGTCTAAAGTCCCTATCTACAGTATAAAAACCCTGTTTCTCATTGAGTCTTTTTTACCTGCTGCAGCTGAAGCATCAGAACACAGAAAAGTGGACATTTTACACTCAACTTCTTTAAAAGTCACAAAAACTGTCTTGACATTAAATAATAACAATCAACTAGAAAAAATCTAAACATAAATATAAACAGTAGTTAGACTAACATGTGCAAAACTTAATAAAATAATATAACAAGATAACAGTAACAAGATAATAATAATAATAATAGTAATAGTAATAGTAATAATAATAGTAATAGTAATAATAATAATAATAATAATAGTAATAATAATAATAATAATAATAATAATAATAATAATAATAACGAGAACTGCAAGCAGTTATGAAAGGGGGCCAGGCCTTCCCTCGCGACTCGGACCCCAGGTTTTGCGGAGCCCCTGAAAGTACGTCACGAATGATGACAGGCTCGTGGCGAGCGTCAGGACACAGGCCAACGTGCCATTTGCTGTGAACAGGTGGATATGAAGTTTTGGAAGATGTGATTTAAAGTGTGAAAGTTACAGACCAAAATGCATTTGCACCTATTATAGCGCCACCTCGTGGTACACTTTGTGGTATGGGTGATCTGTGTGCTCTTCTATAGTTACCCTGTAAATTTCACAGCCCTCAACATAATACTTCAGCTGAAATAAAGGTTTGTTTATTTATATGTTATGTAGTAATAAGCAGTGTTTGAAATAACGGCGTTTAAAATAACGGCGTTAGGTAACAGCGTTTGTTTTTCAGAAACGGGCTAATCTAACTAATTACTTTTTATGCCGTTACAACGCTGTTATCGTTACTGAACGTTAAATGCGGTGAATTACATGTATTGATTAAATGAACTGTGATCCGAAAGCATCCCTGGCTTCTTACTCAATGTAGTGAGCAGGTGGGTTAAAAACAAGGTGAGCGATTATGATTGGCTAAGGCGACGTGCCAGCACTTGCGACACACACACACACACACACACACACACACACTGCAGATTGGATGAAGCAGCAGAGATGGTGAGCGTGGAGCAGTCTGATGAAAAGTTGTCATTTTTAAGGTGACGATACAAACACTACTTTAAATTAATTGTGGTCAAAGGCAAGAACGTGCATGTGAAGTGTTCTTTATATCCAGGAGTGAAGACTTTGTCAACATCCGTTGTAAGCAACTCAAAATTAATGAAGCACCTCACGACACATGCATCTAAAAAATCTGAATTATTTGACGTATAGCAACTTTTTTTTTTTTTTTAACAGTAATGCAAATAGTTACTTTCCTTGGTAATGAGTTACTTTTATTACAGAGTAATTCAGTTACTAACGCAGTTACTTTTTGGAACAAGTAGTGAGTAACTATAACTAATTACTTTTTTAAAGTAACGTTCCCAGCACTGGTAATAAGCCACGCCCACTTTGACCAACTGCGATTAACTTCGAGATACGGCCCCAGGAGCGTCCCAAGGTCATACCCACCTAATTTGGTAAAAATTGGTCTTGCCATTTATGAGATATACATTTCCCATATTTGCAGCGCCCCCTAGTGGCATAACTTATTAAAACTTTGCTCGTACCCTTGCAGTCACATGACAACCAAGGATCTCAGATTTGGTGTTGTTAGCATTTATTTTGACCGAGATATGCAACAGTTTTTATAGCTTTGCATATTTTTATAGCGAGCTAGAAAATTTTACTCAGTAATTATTCGCGCATATTTTGATCCAACAAAATGATTTTATCAACTTTAGATCAGGTCCAACTGAAGACTCTACGTGCCAAGTTTCATGGGGATTAAACAAAACCCCAAGGAGGAATTTGAAAAAGTAGGTTTTTGATATGTCGTGACTTGCAAAGAGCAATGTGCTGTGGGAGTGGGCGTGGCCTATGTCAGAAGATGCGACTCTATGTAGGGAACATGTGGATATGAATTTTTTTAAAGATGTGAATTAAATTGTGAAAGTTAAAGGCCAAAATGTTTTTGCAATTATAGCGCCACCTAGTGACGCTATAATTGGTATGGGTGGTCTGTGTAGTCGTCTATATCAACCCTGTAAAATTCACTGCCCTCAACATAATAATTCAGCAGAAATAAATGTTTGTTTATTTATGTGTTATTATGTCATTAGCCACGCCCACTTTGACCAATCGTGAATAACTTTGAGATATCGCCTCAGGAAGGACCCAAGATCATCCCCTCCAAATTTGGTAACAATTGGTCGTGCCAATTAAGAGATATAAATATTCGTTATTTGTAGCGCCCCCTAGTGGTCTACATCATTCAAATTTGGCGCATACCCTCACAGTCACATGCCAACTAAGGAACTCAGATTTGGTGTTGTTAGCATTTATTTTGACTGAGATATGCGCCAGTTTGCATTTTTATAGCCAGCTAGAAAACGTTACCCGAACAAACTCATAGAGTTAACTGGAGATTACGTCCAACTGAAGACTCTACGTGCCAAGTTTCACGCTGATTGGACAAAACCCCAAGGAGGAGTTCAAAAAAGTAGGTTTTTCAGTTTTTGCGATTTTGCTCCGAGAAAAGTTTAGGCGGAAATGGGCGTGGCCTAGCCCAGGTGATTCAGTGCTATTTAAGGAATCTGTGGATATGAAGGTTTTAAATTTGCAACAAACGGTGTGGGAATTATTGGCCAAAACGCTTTGACCTTTGTTAGAGCGCCACCTGCTGGCGGATATATGTGAATTTTTGCGTCCAAGGTCCTCTGGGGGTTTTGGACCCAACCACCAAAGGGCACCGCCCTACCTAGCACGGTTTAGCCTGCAGCACTACTTTTACCCAAGGAAACATAATAAATATAATAATGATAATAATAAAAATCCTTACGATTACAATAGGGTTCCTAGCACCGCTGGTCCTAGGCCCCACGGGCTTGGCCCCCTAATAAGTTACCCAAAAAGTGGTGGGATCATCAGCTCTAATTTACAGTATCCTTCGCTTCCATTTTCTTTATGTAAGTGAGAAAAGGTTGCCAGCTAGTATAAAATTTCTGGCCACTGCCCCTTGTGGTGTATCGTATTTACTCATATTTCAAGAAATGAACAATATCATTCAGCCATGATTGAAACTCGGAGGATGTTTGTCCTTCCATTTAAACATTATCAGTCGGCGTGCTGTTACGGTGAAATTTACGGTTACCTCGTCTTTGACTTGAAAACACACTCTGTGGTAATAAATGATGAAGACCAGACAGGAGAGATGATGAAGTAATAAAAAATGATTTCATCTAAACTAAACAAAAAGGTACAAAGCGGGATAGACAAAGCAGTGGTCTCCCTTGGCCAAGGGAGAGGCGCGAAAAAAGAAGAAGGACCCAAAAGTTCCTTCCACACACATTTATACCCCACTGTCCCACCTCCCCCCTTCCACCGACAACAAAGAAGAGACCAGGGGGGTGTGTGTGTGTGTTGTGTAATGGCTACCCAAGAGGAAGAAGAGAAAAACAGGCACAGAGTTAAAAAACAAATTATCCCCTTAATCATACACACATGACAAATATAAATGTATCATTAAACATTATTAGATAATTTGCTTCGACAGTGCCAAAAGAGAACCAAAAGCAACCATAGTTTTGGCCCGACGACTGAGATGCAAGTCAGGTGGTATGACCCCAAATATTGCCGCTATGGGTGTGGGTTTTAATGACGTTTTTATGACATCTGTAAATGTTGAAAATATCAGTTTCCAAAACCCATCCAGTTTTGGGCAGGACCAAAACATGGTTTTTTGTTATAGGGGCGTGGATTGAAATATCTTTTAATGAAAAAACTCTTAGAAATTGCGTCCATATCTTAAAAGAGTGTTTAATTATTGGATTTGAAGAATATTCAGATATACGTTTAAGTAAAGGAAGATCTGTATTAAGTAATGCATCTAAAGAGATAGAATGACAGGACAAATGTTCCAATTGAAGCCATTTAGGGGTTGAATCAGAGTTTTGGGATCATTTCCAGTAGAGTATATTTCATATGTTGGCAGCCCAGTAGTAATATTGAAAGTTATTGTGGGAAAATCCACCATTTTGACAATGGCGTTGTAACATATTTTTATGTATTCTAGGTGTTTTCTTATTCCAAATGAACTCCGATATTAGTTTATCAATTGATGTGAAAAAAGATCTTGACAGGAACAGAGGAATGCTCTGAAAAACATACAAAAATGTAGGCAGCACATTCATTTTAATTACATTGATTCTACCTCCTAATGATAAAGGCAGCAGACCCCACCGTTCCAAGTCTTGTTTTAAATGACACAATAATGGGAGGAAATTAGCTTTGAAAAAGTCATTAAAATCATGTGTGATCCAGATTCCTAGATATTTAAATTTTCATGTGTTAGCTTTCAGGGAAAAAAGGTCAAAATTAATCAATTTGGCAGTAGTATTAAGTGGCATGATTTCACTTTTTTGTAAATTAACTTTGAACCCTGATATTTTGCCAAATTCTCCCAATGTGTTCAGTATGATCGGTAATTATATTTTAATTTACTACTTTGTATGCACTCATTTCATAATACAGATGTGAACTCTATACCTAAAAACAGTTCTTAAAAAAAACAAAACAAACTATTCTCAAAAAAAATTACAAAAGCTATAGGACAACAAAACAGAAACAGCAAAATGGAAAATTGAGCGCTTTCTTGTACGGGAACCACTGCCATAGTGAGACATCTCACTTCTATTACTCAGAGAACCAGGGTTATGTAAATAACCTATAGTTTTAAAGAGTAGATATCACACCTTATGGTTCACATGTATTTTATTAAAAATAAAACAGTCGATACAACAAATAAATAGTACATGCATGTAGAGTGTGACCGTGTTATACTAGGCCTTTCTGGTCTTCGTGGGAACGCTGGTGGAAGACAAAAGAGACCGCTGCATCCCAGGAGGCCTTCAGCACCTGGTCCCTCAGGCCTCTCCTGTCAAAGCAGTGGTTCCACTGGGAATAGTTACTGGTACAGTCTGAACCATCAGCAGGAGGCTGGACCTGTCTGCCATTCACACACCGACAACAGCGAAACCTTACAGCGACACAGGAGAGAAAAAGACCAGCATGATCAAAAGATGAGACCCTACACTTTGTTTAACATTAACAATATATTAAATTCCATACAGTTAAAATAGTATTGAACAATATTACGAGTTAATGGATTTGAAGGTGAAAAAAATTACTTGAATTTGATAACTCATGATCATGTGATGTCACATACTAATTGCTAATTTCTTGCAACATGTCAAGCATGCATGTTAAGCTGCCATGTTGGGAATTAAATAAACCTTTCCCCACAAAGTCTTCCAGAATACTATTTTTGTTAGTTATATTACCAGGGATTTAAACCTTAAGGTTAGCCACAGGTGTAGGGAAAGTTGATGGTCAGTAGATGTTGTAGGAGGTGAAGTAGGAAGGTGGCAGAGTTATTGCACAATGTGATTTATGTTTAAGTAAGTTAACAAATTGTTTTATCAGAATTGTATTTGAAGTTAATGTCATTAATCCTTAAAACCCTCTGTAAAACATAACAATTCATTTTTTAAATATAATTTTTAAAGCTACAGGGAGACATTCCAAAAGAGTCAAAAAGACACATGAAGCTCTAGAGCCACAGGTTACAGACCCCTGCCTTAACCCAAGAAATACCAACATATACCAAATGTGTCAGAATTCAGTAAATGACACTTAATGACAGTCTTCATGACATCTCATTCATGCTAATGTCATAAGAATGACATTAATGATAGCGTAAGGTCAGCCTTATACATGAAACTACAAATTAACAAATAATCTAAATTTCATTTTGTGCTTTCGCTTTTTAATTTTACTTACCTCATTGATTCATGTTATTGTTTTTATCTTTTTTTGTAAAGTGTGCCTGATTGTTATGAAAGGAGATTTTAAATAAAATGTATTATTATTATTAATAATAAGATAATGAACAATTGTTATTAATTCCTGGTGCAAGAAGTGACTTTCTTATCATTTCTAAATTTGAGAAAAATATCTATCATTATCATTACACAGTAATTAGTAGAATCGTTTAACTACATATGATGCAAACAATAATAACATTGTAAACTACAATATTTGCATTTCCTGAATAAAATACAAGTGAGGATGCAGGTGCTGGTCCACGTCACACTGCATTAGCTTAACGTTAGCTAGCATTAGTCTAGCATTATCATTAACCTAACAATAACACTAACCTTGCATTAGCCTAGCATTAGCACTATCCTAGCATTAACATTAGCCTAACAATAGCATTAATCTAACCTTAACACAAACTTAGCATTTGCATTAACCTGACATTAGCACTAACCAAACATTAGCATTAACCTAGCATAAACCTAATATTAGCATGAACCAAGCATTATCATTAACCTAGCATTAGCATTAATCTAGCATTCCCAACCTAGCATTAGCCGAGCTATAGGCTATAGGATAACAAGTGCCTGCTGCATCCTCACTAATGAGTTGTCAGAGGAAGCGTTTACTTGTCGTGTGTGTCGCTGGCAGTGTCTTCGTTGAGAGTGAAGAGTTCTCGGAGCTCGCCCAGAGAGAAGTGGCGCTCCACGTCCTGTTCCTCATCCACTACACAGCTGCTCAGCGCTTTCTTATGGGCCTGTCTCTGCAGGATCTTCTCCTCAATGGTCCCAGTCTGTCAGCACGCACACACACACACACACACACACACAAATTAAAGGACTGGTGACTGGTTCTGCTCACAGCCAAGTGCACAGAATTGATTTTAAATATATGTTAGTTTATCACAATAAAGGAAATTTCCCATAACTCTCAAAAAGTAACTAAACCTCTGCTTTCTCCTGACCTGCCACGAGGAGGGAAATGATGATCAGTAAGATGGCGCTGGTGTATGTGGCCTGTCGTCTACCTCTGTCCACTATTTTTGTGATTTTATTGTTTTTGACGCTTCTTATTAATGACATCGACTCCCTCCTGGTGCATCACCGTCAGACACTTTTGGATCTTCATTTTTCTGCCGTTAATTTGAGGCAAAAAGAGCAAAAAACTGCGATCCTTTCAACTCTTGTGGATGTGCCACCTTAAATGCTCCGTACCACATCCTCACCTGCCTGGAGACACCGCAGGAGACACAGAGGCAAACGAGGCGGTCGGCTGTTAAACTCAAGGCTTCCCTTGTGCTCTCATCAGATCTTGGATTGATCCACTGCATACCCTGGCAACTTTGTGATCCTGCGATCTCCTACTTGGTTCCCGTGGTGGGCTCTGGAGTCGACCCCCAGTCCGGTGCTGTCTTTCAAATCTCAGGACGCACGGAAGAAACGTGGAGAATCTGTGGCATCTGACTTGGGCTCCGTGCCTTGCCTCTACTCAGGATGGCCTCTCGGTTCCTATCAGGATGGCGCTGGTCATTGCAAGATCCCTGGCAAACAGGTTCCAGTGGATTGGATTTTCTCTTCGTAACTGAGGCCTGGCTACGCGTTGGCGAGTCCACTGCTCTCTCGGATCAGTTGCCTACTGACTGTTTATTTTTTAATAGTCCGAGAAAGTCTGGTAAAGGAGGAGGTCTAGTGACTATTTTTAAGAAGAGCTTTGTTTGTAAACAGCTCTCAGCGCCATCTCCTCCGTCCAGCTTTGAACTGTTTCTACAGTATTTGTGCTGGGCTGATCCCAGCTGGTACTGTGTGCTGTGATTTACAGACCAAATACAACAAGGATTTTATAAATGACTTTTCAGACTGGTTGGCCGAACTAATGCCAAAGTATGATTGATTGTTTTTTAATTGTTCGGCATTTCAACATTCATGTGTGTTGTCCTGACAACACACATGACTTTGTGGATCTCATCCAATCTTGGTGCAATGCGTAGTGGGTCACACACACCAGTTAGGTCATATTCTGTATTTGTTCTTGTGTAATGATGTCTATTTTAAATTTGAATGTGGGTGATGCAATTTTATCTGATCATAAACCTGTTGTTTTTTACTTTTCCTTTGCACACAAATTTAAAGCGCGAGCTCCAGCCTTGCTCTCCAATGTGGTTAACTCCTCCACCACAATACTTTACTTCTGACTTCACTGAGAACTCTTTGGTGACTCTGGGTAATCTGTGAGCTTAGATACAGAGCATCTGCTCACACAAGCTGAATGTCTAAAAACTCTGGACTTTGCGGTGCTGCTAAAAATGAAGCGTTTAAAACCTAAACCTCAGCCTTGGTTTAACGATGTTACCCGGATCCTCTCATTGATGGGCCTCAGCCAATCAGCTTCGATGCCTCCACTGAGCTCTGTAACACATTTTTGCAGTTTTTTATTAATAAGGTTGCTCATGACCCTTCTATCTTTGTCCCCTGCTCAGCTACCTTTATTCAGTTTGAGCCGACATCCTTACAGAAATTAAAGGAAATTGTGGATCATATGAATCCTTCAGGCTCCCCTACTGATGATATTCTGCCACGCCTTTTTAAAGACATTTTTCTCACGCTCGGACCATCAGTTCTTGCGATCATAAATAGCAGCTTGACTTCTGGTGTTGTCCCTGTTGCTTTTAAACATGCTGTAGTAAACCCACTTATTAAGAAACCTGCCCTTCATCCCTCAGTCTACTCTAACTTTAGACCCATCTCTAAGCTCCCATTCTTGTCTAAAGTTTTAGAGAAAATTGTTTTTAACCAGATAAATGATTTCCTCTCCGCAAATAACATTTATGAGGATTTTCAATGAGGTTTTAAACAAATTCACAGTCCAGAAACTGCACTGTTGAAGGTTTTTAATGATATCTTCTTGGAAACGGATTCAGGGAACACAGTGATCCTTTTGTTTTTAGATCTCACTGCTGCTTTTGATACGGTGTACTAGGGGTGGGCGATATGGGAAAAATATCATATCACGATTTTTACTTTGTGAAATCACAATCACGATTTTATCACGATTTTTTTCATTCAAATCATTTAGACTATTTTAACGTTCTTTACCAATAAAAAAAACCAAATCACCTTCTTAAAACATTGCCCTAAATGGAAAAAAGGAATAAAAGATCATTTAGGACAAGGAAATTATCTTTCTTTCTTTTTTTTAAATTGTATGTAAGAAATTCATCAAACTGGTTTCTAGTACAATTAACATCAAACAAAAAAGCTGACAGTCTTTTTACTTTGTTTAACTAAAGTGGTGTAGCATTAGCATTAGCAACACTTGCTACATAACAAGGCATCATATCAGTCTAGTGATTTCTATTTGTTATTGAGGTAACACACTCATATCAATAAAATCCTACTTTAAGCAGTGTTTGAATCCCTCATTTCACACAGTTCAAACAATCATATCCTTTACAAAATAAAACGTTACTGCTTTGGTTACATTAGGCCTGGGTGATATGGACCAATACTCATATCTCTATATCAAAATGGCACAAGGTGATATAAACTCCATTTATTATAATTTTTTTCAATAGTTTTACAAGAAAAACAATATTGGGTCAAAGTCAGTAGAGCCACAAAGACCCTTTTACTAATGACTAGCAACACAATAACAACATTTTGTGTCACTTTTGACTTTTTCCTTCATTAAGGCTGAAATGTGATTAAATTATGTAGTGTTGCTTTTTTCAGGGCAGCTCTGAGTTGATGAAAGTAGTTTTTAAAGTAAATCACATTCAGGACACTGTCTCTTTAAGAATATGGAAACAGCCCCGTTAGCTACAGCAGCAGATCTCTGCTACAGCGCAGCGACAGAGAGTTAGTTATAGAAGAGAAACACATGCAGTGTTTTCTCAAACATATTTCAGTGTTTCAACACTCAGAACTGATGGAGTTTAACAGACAGACAGACATCTGCACTGAGCCTCTGACAGACAGGCGTTAACACGGAGGAAACAGCACTCTAAGCTAACTCTGTGTCCGTACACTGGGGGGGGAGCCGTGTCTGCATCATATGACTGTGTATGGACCACAGACATATGACGCAGACACGGCACCACAAGGGTTAAAATGTGAACTACAGACGATTCTACAATCTCCGTGATTTGGGAGATCATCGTCATGTTGAAATCCTTAACGATCTAATATCATCATATCGCACACTCTCGATTAGAGCATTGAATTGGGCTCAATGGGGCAGATCTTAACTGGTTTTACTCATATGTGACAGAACTCTTAATGTAAAAATTGACTGTTTTACATCTGACTCTGCGCATCCATCTTGTGGTGTTCCTCAAGGGTCTATTCTTGGTCCCCTTCTTTTTGCTCTGTACCATCTACCTCTGGGGTCTATAATGAGAAAATATGGCATCTCGTTTCATTGTTATGCTGATGATTGTCAGATTTAGTTGCCCCTGATACCCAATGATTCCTGGTCCTTTTGAACTGTTTAAATGAGGTTAAGGCATGGATATCTTTTAATGTTTTTAGTTTGAATGAATCCAAAACAGAGCCTATTCTGTTTGGTTCAAGCAAATCCAAAGTCTTGTTCAGTCTGGACTCTATGAACAAATATTCAAAAAAGTCTGTGACCAGTCATCGTGGACTCTGGATTTACTTTTAATAAGATGTCAACTTTACGTTTTAAAAAAGAGCTTCTTTCAGCTGTGGTGCATTGCTAAGTTTAAACCTGTTTTAGGTAAGAAAGAACTGGAGACCGTTATCCATGCTTTTATCACAACACAACTGGACTATTGTAACTCTCTCTATGTTAGGCTCACCTCCAGCTGGTACAAAACACTGCTGCCCTGTTATTGACTGGTAAAAGAAGGCAGGAGCATAAAACACCTCTTCTCTCCTCCTTTCACTGGCTCCCTGTACGCCAAAGAATTGATTTTAAAATTATTTTATTGACATACAAATGTCTAAATGGCCTCCATCCATCCGACAAGTCTGAACTTCTTCAGCCATACACTCCATCTCGGGCTCTACGCTCAGCTGGCCAGCAGCTCTTGGCCGTGCCGAGGACGAAAAGGAAGTCCAGAGGGGATCGGGCCTTCTCTGCGGCAGCTCTAAGGCTATGAAACGAGATAAATATAAGAGAGGCTCCTTCTGTTCCCATTTTTAAATCTCTTCTAGAAAACAGTTGTTTGCTGTGGCTTTTAACACCGTGTGAGTCTATGTCATTTTTAATTGTTCAATGTTGTATTTCTCTTATATGTTATATGTTTTATTGTACAGCGTTTTGGTCAAACCTTGTTTGTGTTTAAACATGCTTTATTAAAAAATTGGAATTGGAATTTAAAAAAATGCCTTGATTATGGGCGGGAATCCTGGAGCAGTTAAGACATGCCCAGTCCACACTATTAAATCTCCAATTACGGTAACAATCTATGCTATGCTAACTAGCTACTCAATACTCAATATACCTCTCTATTCACTCTTCTCTCAATCCAACCTACTCACCACAGATTGTCGAGACCACAGTTGATTTATCAAAGGACCGGGGGGCTAACAATGCTTGTTTGTGACACAAGATGGTCCCAAAATGTCACATGATCTTGTTCTCAGCCAATAGCAAAAATCAATTGTAATAGCTGGGTTTCAACACATAGAAGGCAGTCACTCACATTTTACAATAAAATATGCCAAATTGAAATACTTTGACTAAAATGTTGAGAGTTGGACCAAGATCAATCAACAGCATTACTTCATACCCAAATACATTTGTATTCAGTAGAAAAAGTGGTTTTGGGGTTTAGTTATTCTTTCAGGAGGGAGTGTTGTGTTTAAGTTTTTTGTTGCTGATTTAATGTGGTAGTATTTTCATTCTGTTAACTGTGTGCACTCACAGAGAGGAGCCTGTAGATGTAGCAGGTTTTCTTCTGACCGTCTCTCCATACCCGAGGCATCGCCTGCTCGTCGTTGGCCGGGTTCCAGTCAGGATCAAACATGACCAGACGATTTGCACCAATCAGGTTGAGGCCACACCCCCCAGCCTTACTGCTCAGCATGAAGATGAACTCTGGGTTCTGAAAAACAAATGCATTCAGGTGCAGTTCCTTGGGTGTGTTCAAAATCCCATACTAGCGTACTACTCACATTAAGTCAGACGTCAAAATGAGTATGTAGTGCGCTCACACTAGATAGTATGAAAAGATTGAGTACGTGAGAAATACCCAGATGTGTGCTATATCGAGACATTTCCTAAGTATTGCACGGTGGGCACACTAATCACACAGAACCGCCGCATGATGCATTGCAAGCGGAACGTAAAATGGTCATGGAACCGGCTTCAAGCTAAAAAATTAACATCCCCATTTCAAAACCCCTTTTGTAAATAGGGCTCTTGTTTTGAAGTTAACTGGAAGTTTTGTCAATAGCATGGAGGTTCTCCCAAAATCTCTGAAATGTGGGAATTAAATGTGTTTTCCGCAAGTTTTATGGATCAAATGAGCACATGTTGATATTCTACCTGGTCACTTTCTCACTTAAAATGTTTTCAGATTTTTGTCGTTATAGGTTCCAAAAGCATTTTGAAAAACTTGGAATTATACTTCAATGGGAACGGTCCATCATCCTAATCATACTATTAATATACAGTCGACCGCATATACTCGTTGTGATTGTAGAATGTTAGTGGGACATTTCGAACACAGCCCTCATTTCTCATATCTTTCATTCTTGTTCCACAAAGTCACACTCACAGACTGAACGTTGAACCTTTCAACAATCTTGGCCCTTTTCTTGATGGACATGGTTCCGTCCAGGCGAACATACTGGTATCTGGAACAGACCGACACAAAGGTTCACACGTCAGAGAAAACTAATGACCAAGGTCGGACATGGGCAGCGTTTCCAAAGCACCTTCTAGATCTGCACAGCTTCTCAAACAGGTCCAGTGTTTGCGTGTAGTTGGAGACAAGAACCACCTTGTCACTCGTAGTGGTCCTCGTCATGGCCAGTAAGTAGTCCAGAACCAGCATTTTTCCTAAAACAGAACAAGTTATGATTAAAAATGTGTGTGCCGCTTACAAACCACTAAACAGAAATTTTATAAAAACTACAATTTTATTAAACACAAAGCTGGGGAACCATGTTCGAGTTCTGTGGCTTACACTTATGTAGTTAAAAATGATTAAAATATGTTTCATTTCAAGTTTTCCCATTTCAGTTCTGTTGAGGATCATTTTATCTTCTTTTTAAATAAATTGAAATTGAGGGGTATACGGACAGGAATAAGGCTCAGACGCCCACGCCAAAGACATTAACACCAATATCTTCATTGATTAGGAAGCCTGACAAGGTAACCATAAGATGAAAAACAAATTAGATGATACATAATATTTTTAGTGTATTTTACAGATGATTTAAGACACGTGTCAAAACTGACCCGTTATCAAGGGAGATGCTAACAGAAAGCTATCACAAGAAGAATGTTGTGTTTCATGGGGTTATTTATTAAAGGCTCAGTAATTGTGATTAATTAAATTTGAACTTTAGTAATTGTAAACGTAATTGTAATTGACTTTTAGTGGAAAAATAATCATTATAATTTTAAGTGTAAAAAATGCTGGTCACTATAATCATAATTTTGTTGGAATTGAGCAGAGATAATTAAAGATGTTATTGTAATTGAAATATGTAATTGAACCCAACCCTGGCTAGTAGTGCTGACTCATCACTGAAAGGCATCACAGTCAGGGAAAAAGATTGATAGATATCGATCTCTACGTACGGATACATGGACACATCTTTCCTAGGGAAGATTTCCAAGGAAAAGTTAATAGTGTTGTGGACATGAAGCAGTCGAATACTTCAACACTTCAACTGTTTATATGTGGCACTCAATGCCACATATAAACAGTGTGCTTCACAATCTAAACAAAAACAATCAACTAATTAAAACAATAGAAAAAAATAAAATGAATGAGTTGGGAGGGCGTGTCCATAATAGTCCCAATATTACTGCGGATCCCACATAATGCCTCATTCAAATTTGAAAAGAGCGTCTTCAAATCAGAGTTTTGAATCAAGTGTTATTTTTTGTCTCTACAGTGTGTGTGAGTATTTATTATTGAGGGCCTATAACAAGCATGAGTAACTCTATAACTACATTCATCATCAACTTCATCAATTCAACAATTCACTTTTGGCTTTAAAGTTATGACGTAACAAAGACAAAAAAAACTATAACTTGAGCGTCTCTTCACAAACATTGGCCCTCAGAGAGTTATAAATGCTGGAGATTTCTTCCTGTTAAAAGGGAGTTGTTTCTTCTCACTGTTGCTAAATGCTTGTTCATGTGGATCTTGTTGAGTTTTTTCTTTCTTATTATGAATTTTATATTTTGATAAACGTATTTAGATGACTGCTGTAATTTGTGCTATACAAATAAAGTTGAATTGAATTAAACACTCTAAGAATCTTTATCATATGCAATAGGACTTGGTAGATTGTTGTCATAAAACTGGAGATTTAGCCCCGAGCTATTAGAGCTAGCTATTAGATAATAAGCTGCATTACTTGTTGAATGTGCTTCCGATGAGGACGTTCTATTATATTTGTTTAATTCAAGGAAGCTGATGTTGATGTTTACAGGTTCTCACCTGAAAGCTGCGGTTCCACAGCTTTAGGGCAGTAGCCTGAAGGAAACAGGTCCAGTGCTCCCTCGAAGCCTTCGTTCCCTTCCACACATTTGTCATAGATGAGAGCAGGGTCTGGTGGAGAGCACAGTCAGGTGTGGAGATACGACCATGATTTGAACAGCTGGTGATGCAGAACTCACGATTGCAGAGTTTCTTCAGTGAAGTGATGGAGGACAGAGAGGAAACACTGATTCTGTCCTCCTGTAAGGACTGCATGGCCTGCTTCAGGAAGCATTTGTAGAGCTGTGCCTGTAGAGGAGTCAGCCTGCAGGGCATCATGTACTCAGAGTCTTACATAACACAGACATACACGTGTGTTCCTGCAGCTTCTTTTTACACTCAAAGGCTCCTTACCTGCAGCACACAACCTGCTCGATCTTCACAGGAAGATACTTGGAGAGGATATCAGATGTTCTCCTGATCAAACACCTGTGGATGCAGGTCAAAGAAATCCAGACAAAAAACATACAAAGTGAAACAGCTGAAATAATTAAGACAAGGCAGAAAATCAGCCGTCCTCGTACGCAAGTGTAGAAAATCCTCTGCTTCGACAAACATTAGAGAAAGAATGGATTCTCAGCTAGGTTCAAGTAAATGGTGAAGAGTTTGTTATGGAATCAGAACAGTACCATAATGAATGAACTCTTGCAGTTGTATTTCAGATTCACAAATGCACACGATCTGTTTCACAAATATATATTTTATGCAAAATTGTAATATAAATTCTGAAATGCACAAGCTCTACTTCACATTTTGAGGCACACTTGTAATATAAATCCAAAGGTAATGAAAATTTCTGAATATGCGTTTACAAACTGCTTCTGTGCTGTGAAACCTCTGTGCATTTGTGAGAGAAATGTGTGTGGTCAATTATGAGACTGCCTTCACGTAGCGGGTCAACAAACGTCACCATTGGCTGATAAAACTGATTGACAGATTCATCAGCCAATCAGGTGTGTTTGCTTTCAGCCAATCATATGGCTTCTTACATTTTCTCCACACTCTTGTTTGAACACTGCATATGCGCACATATCAGTAGCTCTGCAATTGGTTTAAAAGTGTTGAGTTTTTAAACTTCTTCTTCAAATAATAATAATAATATAAAAAAACATGGGCAATATATCGATATTCAAGATATATCAAGTTTTCCATTTTGGCGATATAGAAATGTACAATATCACTTATATCAATATATTTTTAGTTTATAGCTCATTTTGGATTAAGACTTGTTTTAGGGGTCAGTGCCTTCACTACTTCTCAGAACAGCATGAAAAGCACAGTTAGATGGATTTATGAGTGCGTCCTAACCCAGACCTTTTCCTATACAGGCCATACTCCAGAACTCACTCACACATGCTGCCCCTTAGAGGAGAAAAAGCCAAATATGGCAGTATATTGTGCAGCGGTTTGTTAATAAAAGTGCCTGTGTGGCATTTTTCATCAGCAAATTTGAACTAGAATTGTCTTTCTGGTAAAATTTCTTTGAGTTAAAAATATCAAGATTTATATTGTATATTTATACATCGCCATTTTGAGAAAAATATTGAGATATGACATTTCACCCATATCGCCCAGCCCTATTTGTAATCACATATTTTAGAACAATAATAAAGCTTTATTATTAATGATCATGCTAAGGCCATTCTAGTAGCCCCCACCCCCCTGTTATGACGCCCCCCAAATATGGAACCACTGCATGGTGGCATTGACTTTGAAGAGTTAACGGGTAGAAAGCAGTGAGTGTTTAAGTTAACAATTTATAAACTGAAAATATCTGAAAATGTCATTTTTCCACGTCATTTCTCAATTACAATCGAAACACAGAAATTATGGAAAATCTTGCATCGTTCACATTTTCCCAAGTCATTCCTAAAGCAGTAAGGAAAGTCCTACTTGTGAGCTGGTGGCAAACCTGTTGACAACGCTGATCAGCTCCTTGAGTTTCTCCTCTCCTCGCTGTCTGTCTCCATCACTGGCATCAGCATCCCGACCCTTCAGGATGGGATGTTCAACGCGCTTTTTAAACTCGTGGGCTGTGCCTGGTAGAGGGAGAAGAAATCACAGGTACTGTATGTGTGCACGAGGTGGACAAAGAGAGCGAGTACTCCTCACCAAGTATGCCAGCATTCACAAAGTGGACTAAGCTGAAGTACTCCAGCAGGTCGTTCTGGATCGGAGTCCCTGATATCAGCACTCTCCTCTGAGCGCTCATGGCGTTCAGAGCCTGGTACGTCTGGTTGTCAGAGTTTTTCAGACGGTGGCCCTGCGACACATGGCCATTACAGCAGTTCATCATTCCCTGATCGCTCCGATGACTGAATGAGTTCAAACCACACGTACCTCATCACAGATGACGAGTCCCACTTTGCAGCGGTGCAGCACCTCAGCGTGCAGGCGGAAAGTCTCGTATGAGATGATGAGGATTGGGGTTGGTACTCGCAAACCATGCTGAGCAATGAAATTCTCTGGAAAACATGAATAAATGTCAAATTCTGTCCGTACTTTCTAATAAACACCAGAGTGTGAGCACATCATAAGCTCTTTAAAGCCTTCACTGACTGAATGACACGGAATAAAACTAGTACACTTAAAATGTCTCACTGGTACCAGTAATACAAGTAAAATCTAACGTTACAGGAACTCATTCCTGCCTGTGGCGATCGAACTTTGCAATTCAGCACTGTAACCCGACAGCTTTGATTTTTGTATATATCTGTATTATATTTGTACAATTATATCAGTCTGTAAGGACATGAGTTGGGAACCGGAGGGTCGCCGGTTCAAGTCCTGGTGCGGACCAAAATACAGAAGTTGTTCTGGTAGCTGGAGAGGTGACAGGGCACTTCTCGAGTACTGCCGAGGTACCCCTGAGCATGGCACCGAACTTTAACACTACTCCAGGGACTACAGATGAAAAATAGCCCTTAGGCTACTTCTGGCATATTTACAGAAATGTATATAATATACTTTACTACTTTGTAAAACTCTAAAAGGACGCATTAAATCCACTATCCATGTGTCCCAGGGACGCACCTAATTTTTTCCCATGAAAAACGACACATTGTGAACAACAACTTATGTTTAAAATCACAGTAACTAGCAAAAGAAACCTAGCCGTCAGCGGACCCCTTTACGCATTAACTTAGCGCAAACATGGTCCCATTGAGTACATGCTAGTTTAGCCAACTAGCCAGTTAACGTGGAATTCATTTCAAAATGTTTCCTGGGACCGCTTATTGAGTGCACCGCCCTCCCCCC
Source organism: Gouania willdenowi (assembly GCF_900634775.1). NCBI lineage: Eukaryota > Metazoa > Chordata > Actinopteri > Blenniiformes > Gobiesocidae > Gouania > Gouania willdenowi. The sequence goes on along the minus strand of NW_021144938.1, from coordinate 519,884 downwards.
TGAAAGCTTCGTGTATCGCAGCGGTGCTCCGTGAAAACGTGATCAGCTTTAATCATCTTCCCCTGCTCAGTGTTGGAACTGTTATGCCTGGCTAACTAAGAATAACTCAGTCCGTTCTGTAATTTTGGTCTTTTAATTCCAGCTTTTTGTCCGTGCTTCATAGGTAAACATTCACAGTCAGCAAGCTACCTCAAGTACAAACGTTTCAATGGGAACTTCCGGTTTACAAAATAAAAGTCCGTTGGAGCAACGTTATTAGAATGTTACATTCGAACAACATCTCATCAGAGCTACAGACAGTGACGTGCCGTCAGGGTAGGTAAGGTAGGCAGTGCCAACCCAAGGGTGAATTGATATTTTTATTATTTGTTTTAATTATAATATAATTATAAATTATTTAATTTTCCATTTCCAATAGCCAACAGTACCTAAGTGTAAAAGTGTCAGCATTTTGTGATTTTCATAGCCCAAATTACTAAACAGTGCTATTTCCTGGAATAGCTGCAGTCTCACTCCGCTGTAAGGCAGAGGGAGGCCACGCCCCCTCCCAAAGGCACGTTGCTCCTCTGCCTCTGCTCCCATTGCGTGGTTTTATGTGTTTGCGCATGCGCAGTCAGGTCCCCAAGATGACAACCATTTACGTCCAAAGGCAGCGTAGAGATCTGCCTTTGGACGTAACCGCACTATGCTAAATGCTATATGTAAGTTCACAGTACATTAGTGAATAGATACCACGTGACCGCTGCTGCTATGTTCTCTAGCTAGTGGGCGGGATAACACTACAGTCAGGATGACAGCGCTAGAGACAATAAAGAAACTTTTTTTGAGGAAAAACGACAGCTTTTAAAAGATGGGAGACCAAAATCTGAGTTAATTTAATCTAAGTTGATAAAAACCTAATCAATAAATCTGATCAGATTCAGTAAACCATTGATCCCCGAGAGGAAATATGGTGACATTAATGCTGTTCTCATACATCTTTATATGACATAAATAATTAAAAAGGAGTCAGAATAATCCATGTCACTACAATTTATATCTACTTTATTTTTGACATACATTTTTGTTTGATTATGAGTTTCTTTATGTATTAGTATTTATTTTGTTAAAAACTAACATTTTCTTTAAAAAATGATAAATATTTGAAAAAAAAAAAAAAAAACGGAATTTAATAAAATAAAGTGGAAAACAGAATTTGAGAAAAAATAAAACCTCATTTGTAAAAAAAAAAAAAAGTAAAATTAATTTTATAGGGCCCTAAGTCAAAGATACAAAGTTCTTAGTAGTAAGCAGTGATGTTGCTAGGTACGATACACTGTAAACATCAACTTATGTTTAAAATCACAGTAACTACCAAAATAAACCTAACCGTCAGCGGACCCCTTTACGCATTAAATCTGCACAAACATGATCGCCTTGAGTACATGTTAGTTTAGCCGCTACAACAACAACTAGCCAGTTAACTAGCTGCTTACAATACACCACAAACATATCTGCATCATTTCATTTTTACAGACTTGGCACTGTTAGTTAAGTTACATTTTGTGCTAAAAGTTTCGTAGTGATTGACTCAGTTCATTTGATTTAGTTGATGTTCAGACAAGAAGATTTTGGTGACATTTTATTTTTTGACTCTGTCATGATGATGAGAATGTTTTGTTTGTATTAAAATCAGCACTTTTATTGATAATTTATTTGTACAACAGACACCATTTTGTTTTCATTTGAAATGTATTTGTTTAATTTCAGATACATTTTGAACATACATAAATATACACGCTAATTATAGACATATCATACCACCATTAAAAGAGTTTAACACTACAATTTAAGAAATAGAAGAATATAAGAAAAAGAAAGAAATAAAGTTTTTTACTGGGGACCCATTGAATTTCCCAGAGACCCACTCAAATCACCACCTGTGGGTCCTGGGGACTCACTACATTTAAAACCTATCAACATCAATGAATATCTACTGTCCCTATAATAAAATAAATAAATAATAATAATTTCTGTTTTCTATTATTTGGAGATTGATAAAAGTATGCAGGAACCTTAATAGTTGAACTTCTCCCACCTAGTTGCCGGTCTATCTCATCCTTTGAGCCTCCATCGATGGCCACTGGTGAGAGGCGAGCTCCAAGCCACTTCCCTACTTCGTTATACCAGTTACGAACAAGACTGGAAGGCGAGACATTCAATCATTAATGAAATGTAGTTTAATTCAGATAATTGACTTTGTAATTGTAATTTTATGGAAATGTCTAGGGAATTTCATGGAAATTCTACAAAAACTGTTAATTACAATTTAACTAAATGCAAAACTGGGGAAGTGTGTTGCAGTTCTATGGTTTACACATTTTATTTATTTATTTATTTATTGGAGGATATGCCCCTTGAGATGGAACATCTCGTTTTCGAGGGGGTCCTCAACTTACATAAAATGACAGATACAGCAGAGCAGACAATACAAAAATTCAATATTTCAAAAATAATAAATACAACAAAATATAGATAGACACACACACATACACACCCACACACACACAGTATACATTTAACAGTTGCTCAAAACAGTAAATATTTTATACAAAAATAAATAAGTAATAATAATGTCATTAATAGTAGCTATCTAATGATAGTAAAAACTTTCATTAGATTAAATGAATAAAAAAGGTTTCGGTTACATAGCCTATAATCAAAAACACTGACAGATATTCTGGAGATGGAGGATAAGAGCATTTTTAAACAGAGACACAGAGGTTAGAGAGCGGATCGATAATGGGAGAATGTTCCAGTCAAATGGAGCTTTATATTTGAATGAAAATTTACCGACTACTTTTTTGACTCTAGGGACTACAAGATATGGTTGATTAGCATGACGCAAACTGTATGACGATCTGAAAGGAATTATATATTGTTTTAAATAATCAGGAAAACTTAAATTAATACATTTAAATATAAATAATAGCCGGTGAAGCTGTCGTCTAGATGCCAGAGAGAGCCATGACAAATGTTCATACATTTGGCAGTGGTGAGTTCTGAAGGGACAGCGGAGAATACATCTACACAGACTATTGTACATGACATTAAGTGGTTGGAGAATCGTGGCAGTGGTGTTTTGATAAATAATATCACTGTAATCAATAATGGGAAGAATCAATTGTAAAATTATCCTTTTTCAAACTGAGTAACTAAAACAATTAACTGAATGATAAAGCAATTTTAAGCGATAAGAAATTTTGTTTGTAATAGTTTGTATATGAGTTTTAAATGACAGTGAGGAGTCTAGCCATAGACCAAGATATTTAAACTGATCAACAACTGGGACTGGTGACAAATCAGAAAAAGTAAGTTTAATCTCATTGGCTGAGACTGGGCGAACCCGCTTCTGGAACAACATCAAATTTGATTTCGAGTTATTGAGTAATAGTTTATTAGATTGTAGCCAGGATTGAACTGCATTGAAGTCATGCTGAATAGAGTAATTAATATCTGAGATATTAGATTTTGCAGAATAAATCACGGTGTCATCAGCATAAAGTTGGATGTTACAGTCATTGCATGCAAGAGGGAGATCATTAATAAATATTGAAAATAAAAGTGGGCCAAGAGAAGAACCCTGCGGAACACCTTTCTCAATAAATAAAAATTCAGAGTAGCTGCCATTGTAAAACACACACTGTTGCCGATGATGAAGGTAAGAATTGAACCAGAGGAGCGAAGACCTATCCAGGCCTATAGAATGAAGCTTGTCTAAAAGCAAATAGTGATCGACCATATCAAACGCTTTGGAGAGATCTATAAATAAAGCACCAGTAAGCAGATTATTGTCAAAGCCAGAAAAAATACCATTGGTAAATTTTAATAAAGCAGATGTAGTAGAGAAGTATATTCTAAAGCCAGATTGAAATGGAGATAAGAGGTTATTGGTTGAGAGGTGTTCTGATAGTTGATTAAAGACTATTTTCTCATAGACTTTAACAATACTATTAATCATAGAGATTGGTCTGTAGTTATTTACATTACTAGTGTCACCCCCTTTATGCAGGGGGATGACCTTTGCACATTTCCAGGCAGAGGGAACTTCACATGTACTAAATGATAAGTTAAACAAATCGGCTAAAGGAAAACATAGAACATGAGCGGCAAGCTTGATAAACTTGGTCTCAATGCCGTCTGGACCAGCACTGCTATGAGAAAGTTCATTTATGATCTGCTCTACTACAGCTGGGCTTACCCTACTGAATGAGAAACTGCTGCAAGATGGAGCATCAGAGGAAGAAAGTGAAGGAGGAGAATGGACCTGTGGAAGTTGTGAAAAATGTTGGCTAAAGGCAGAAGCAATCGCACCAGAGTCATTAGTAATTACATCATTAATAAGCATATTATGTGTTGCAGAGTTAGATTTACCTGATAATTTGTTTATTTGCTTCCAAAACTGTTTAGGATGTTTAAAGTTATTTGTAAGACTGTTTTTGTAATAATTTGATCTAGCATTTCTAGTTTGCGTGGTACATATATTTCGCAGGTGTCGATATACATCCCAGTCAGCAGCAAGCTTAGTTTGATTAAATGTTGACCAGGCCTTATCCCGTTGTCTAAACAGACTGAGGAGTTCTCCATTCACCCAGGGAAGATGGCTTCCTTTAACTCTGATTTCTGTAAATGGAGCATGAAGATTAATAACATTTAGCAGTTCAGAGGAGAAATAGTCCCAGGCTTCATTTATGGAAGGTATTAAATAAAATCTGTCCCAGTTAATATTTAAAATATCGTTAATAAAGTTTTCACTGTTTAACCATTTTGTTCTACGAACTTTAATCATTTTTGGGGGGAGACATGGAGGTTTAATTTTCCATATACAATACACAATACAGTGATCGCTAAAACAATCAGATAACACACCAGAGTCTAAAAAGCGCTCAGGGTGAGTTACTAAGATCAGATCAAGAAGAGATTGTGATGTGGGACTAATTCTTGTACAGTCATTAATCAACTGGGAAAAGTTTGAGCTATTAAAAATGTTTCGCTCAGATGCAGAGGAAGGAGCCAACCAGTTTATGTTAAAGTCACCCAGTAATATCATCTCATTATTACGGCCTAAGGATGAAACTGTAGACAATATATTTTTCACGGAATCAGAAGGGGAGTTAGGAGATCTGTAAATATTACCAATGATTTATTGTTTATTTTCATGCAAAATAACTTTTACAAACAGACCTTCAAAGTGCACTTGTTTTTCTTTTGGGTGAATAAGCAGAGATTGAAGATTAGATGCTATAAAGGTGGCTACGCCGCCGCCTCTAGAGCCTCGGTCTGCTCTGTACAAAATATAATTCTCCAGATGAATATCATTGTCAGAGATGCTAGAAGAAAGCCATGTTTCAGATATTGTAATAATGCAAGGTTTATTGTAAGTTATCCAGGCTCTCAATTGGTCGATTTTAGGAAGTAAGCTTCTGATGTTCACATGAATCATTTTAAGACCATTAACCATACTTAATAAAAAAGAAAATATAGAGAAAAAATATAAAGCAATTTACAACAAATAAGAGTGAGAACAACCAGTCAAGAGCAAATATAATCATACATACACTTCCACACCACCACACAATCACACATACATACATAATACAAGAAACAGCAAACAGCAACAAAAACAAAACAGAAATCTCAGAACAGAAATCTCAGTCTGCAATATTAAATTAGGGAGATCTTCTTAGACTAGATAGCATACCAAAATGTATATCAATCAAAGACATAGGATTTGTTAGAGAAAAATTAAATAAACCCTAATTAATGTAACAAAACAGAAACCACTCAACCATTAATATTATTGACTTTATAACAGTCGAATCTGCTGCTCCAAACAGTCAAATAGACGGGATATGCATCAGGTGATTAAATCACGACAGCCACCGTTTACGGCAAACAGAGAACAGCGTGCACAATAGTCAGCAGTCAGCCGCATCAGATCAGAAACTTAAATATAAGTGACACGCAGAAAGAAGGTTTACAGATCAGAGTCGTGTGGATCATTTGGAAACGTTACGGATGTACACGACCACCTCATCAGGAGAACGGAGCAGTAGGAATTTGCCGTTATCTGCATGGATTCGAAGAGTAGAGGGATAGACCCAGTTGTACTGTATCTCCAGGTCACGGAGCTTCTTCTTTGCGGCATTAAAAGAGCGGCGCTTCTCCATCAGTGCCACACTGATGTCAGGATAAATATGCACTCTGGCTCCATTGTACACAAGCTCCTTTTTGTCGCGGGAGAGATGGAGAACTCTGAGCTTCTGCTGAAAGTAGAGGAACTTTACAATGATTGGCCGAGGACCTGCTTTGGAATCACGTCCGATCATTCCTGGAGATCGATGTGCCCTCTCGATGACCAAAGGAGAAGGGAGGTTTTCTTTACCGAAGAGTTGAGTGAGGAACTGCCCGACAAAGCGATCATGTCCCGGCCTTCGGAACCCTCTGGAACACGGACAAGACGTAGATTTGAGGACCTGCTACGGTTCTCGGCGTCATCCGCTTTTTCAGCCAGGTAAGCATTTTGTTTTTCCAGGGCCTTAACCCGTTCCTCCAGAGTAGACAGGGTGTCTTGATTAGTGCTAACCCTGGCTTCCAGCTCACCGACTTTAGCACCCATCGACACGAGCGACTCTTTCATAGAATCCATGCTGCTTTGAATGCAGTCCAGTTTAGAGTCAAAGTGAGACAACAAGTCATTTTTTAATTGCTGTAGGGTATCGATCAAAGTTTTGTTAGTGACCGCATCCATGCCTGAACGAGCCGATGTTATAAGAGTCACAGGGCACAGGTAAGTAGAGCACGTTGTTTGACTCTCAAACTGGGCCCAAAAACAGAAAAAAGTACTAAAAAATGGCAAAGGAAGTGGCAAGATATATTTAGGTTGAGTGGGTTGAGTGGGTCACTGCATTATCAGCATTAACAGCGACAGACTGAGATAAATGGAGAGCTCACGCCAGCCCTACTGCACTGTCAGCCATCTTGAACACATCTTCATAGTTAGCAATCATTAAAATATGTCTCATATTTACTTTTCCCACCAAGATAATGAAATCTAGAGGTATGCCAACAAAAAAAAAGGAACAGACGTCCACACCAAAGATATTAAAACCAATATTTTCATTGATTAGGAAGTCTAACAAGGTAACCAACAGATGAGAAACAAATGAAATCAAAGGTAATATTTTTTAGTGTATTTTACAGCTGATTTAAGACATGATTCAAAACTGACCTGTTATCATTAGAGATGCTAACAGGAAGCTAACACAAGATGAAGGTTACATATCATGAGATTGTTTATTAAAGGCTTAGTTATTGTGATTAATTGTAGTTGAACTTCAGTAATTGAGAACGAAATTGTACTGGTAATTGACACTGTAATTGTAATTGAACATAGACAATTAAGAAAATGTTATTAAAAAATGTAATTGACCCCAACCCTGCATACAATACAATATAATGCAATAAGTGACTGCGGCAAATCGTACATTTGTAACCAAGGTTCTGATGCTTCTAACCCTAACCTGCTACCCGTGCATCTTCCAGAACTCAAACAAGTCCCTCATTGGTTTCATCTTTTATATTTAAAGTGTGTCAGTACAGGAAAAGGAAGTGTTTTACTGCTGTCAAACTGTTTTTAGTTCAGGCGCCAAAGATGGAGCAGTTTGATCTGTAGTGGGCCACAGATTTTAGGAAGGACAAAGAGCAGATTTAACAATAATATGCCCTAGTTTGCACTTCCACGTATTAACTGATATGTAAGATATGTGAAGAATCAACGATATTCAAGCAATGAATGACACATCAATCCAGCAGGATCTTGCCTTCAAAAGTACTTATTTTTGGGACAGATTTTTGTTTAATTTAGGGGAATTTTGTGCTATTGTTTGCATGATACGGGCGACCATGGCTCAGGTGGTGGAGGGTCGTCTTCTAATCGAGAGGTTGGGGGTTTGATCCCAGTACCTGACTATGTGTCAAAGTGTCCTTGGGCAAGACACTGAACCCTAAGTTGCTCCCAATGGTCGACTAACGCCTTGCATGGCAGTCCTGTTCCATTGGTGTGTGAATGTGAGAGTGATTGGGTGAATGAGCTGATATGTAAAGCGCTTTGAGACTGCTTCACTGTGGTTATAAGGCGCTATATAAATCTAGTCCATTTACCATTTACTATGAAATTACAGGATTTTAAAGAAACTGGGAGTTCTTTCAACAATGTGAGATTAAAAATGACTGCCATCATGTGATATAAGCATGAAAAAACTGAGCCCTGTAAATATTGTGGAGTTTCACTGGAGAGACTGAGATATGTACAACTGAATTATGTCATTCACGTTTTCTCTATACTTTTTTACTTTCTTCTGTGGGCCACATTGGATGCTTTAAAGCAGGTTGTCAAACTTTTTTGGCTCAAGAAACCCCCTCCTCTAACTTTTGAATTCAAGTACCCCCTTTGTCCGACTAGAAGAATTTGCTTAGAATTGTGTGGAAAAATCACTTTAGAGCACAGTGATGGAATGATGGAGTGATAACACACATTAAATTATGCCATTTTGTAAATTTAGTGCCCCTGAATAGATCTATTTCTATAGTTTTTATCATTTATGTCATTACCCTCCTGTAGTGGGACCAAGACTGACCCTTGTATTTTCAGTTCATGTTCTAATCCAGATTATTTTCATCATCATTTTTTGGTTTTTTGTTGTTGTTTGTCTGTTCTTTTCATTATTCATTATATTTTTCTCTAATTTGGTTCTTTTCATTATTCAGTATATTTTTCTCTAATTTTGTATGTTGTTGTTATTATCTAAATCATTCTCTCTCAGTGTGTGTGTTTTTGGTGTCGATTGGTTGTTTCTTATTTGATTTTGTATGTTTCTCTGTTATTTTTGTGTTTTTTTGTAGTGATATTGTGTATTTTTCTCTCATTTAGTGTCTTTGTTGTCGTTTTGTGTGTTGCTGGATATAATAAGTATTTTTCTCTCTTAGTGCATGTTTTTGGTGTCGTTTTGTGAGTTGCTGGTAATATTTATGATTATGATTATCATTTTTAATTAAAAATAAACATTATAAAGCCCCATGTTTTTTATGCTTTCATTTGTTAAATTTTTTTTCTCTCTCGCTCAAGTACCCCTGTAGTGCCATCACGTACCCTCATTAAAGTATTCACGAGTGTAAACCTCACACTCGTCACTGTATTCTTCGTCACATGGCAATGACTTTTTCTTGCTCTTATTATAATCCTATTTATTGCTTTAAAGATGTACATTGAGAATTATTTTGTTGTAGTTTTTTTATGAGCTAATCTGACTTACTGCTGCAGTATATATAAGAATGGTGTCTAAAAAACACAGGCAGTCTCAGGCATCACAAACATAAAAGTAAACACACAAAACAAATCAAAAAATACACAAAAATACTCCAAAAACACAGAATACGATGACAAAATAATTCAAAATGACAACATATATACACAAAACAGACTCCAAAAACATAAAATGTGGCATAACACACAAAAAAAAATACAGAAAAAAAACAGGACCACAAAACTACACCAAATGACTTAAAAAACACAAAAGAAATTAAATACAGAAAATGACAATAAAAAATGCCAAAAAAAAATGAATACCAAAACACAAAATGACAAAAGAAATACACAGAATGACTGAAAACACAACACAACAAAATTACAGAACAGGGCAACAAAAATACACAAAATGACTCTAAAAACACATAAGGAGGCTAAAAAAAATACAGAACAATATAAGAAATGACAATCAAAAAAATAAGTTCACAAAACGACTGCAAAAAAAAAATTAAATAAAATACAATAAGGGAGAACAGAAATATGCCAAAGGAGTCCTAAAATACAGAAGAAAAAACATATAAAACAACAACAATGATGGCTCCAAAAACACATGATTCTGATTGGTCATTATTCTAACGCAGACATGTATGTTGATAATGTGACCCTCACATCAGACAAACACAGTTTTGTGGCCCTGCTGTGATGAAAGTTGTCATAATGTTCGATATTTGGATTTGATCTGAAGTGTAAGAAAAAGAGTTGCAGGTTTACCTCTCTCTGATGAGGTCTGAGGACTTTTCCTAAAACTGGATCCACAACAACATGTACTGGTAGTTTTTCTCTGGACGGAGGATGAGAAGTTGTGTTACATTTCACTGACTGCAAACATCTACAATGTGCACAGCTTTAGTGTTGATGTGAGGATGTTTTAAACTTACTTTTCAGCCTTTATCTGCTCGTGAGCACTCAGAGCTGGAGGCTCATAAAGAACTAAAGCATCTTCTGCAAAAGGGTCATGAAGTGATTTCCTCACTCCAGCACGTTTCAGACCCAGTGCCCTGATTCCCAGTGAACCTGCAGGTCAATCAATAAGACAACAACTGAAAGCTGCAGGGGGTATTTCAGACAGGAGGTTCAATAAACTCTGAGTCCATCCATAAACTCTGAGTTAACATACCCCACCATGGGAAACTCTGGGTATCCGGTTTCATTACAGCTGGTATGAAGTGGGTCAATCAACTCTTACTTACGTGCATGAGCACGATAAAAAGCCATCATCAATGGAGCCAAAATACAACGAGCTACCATGGCAACGAGACGGAAGAGAACAACTTATTTCTCCCTGATGGAGCTAGAAGTTCTCCTGCAGGTGTTTATAGAGGAATATCAGCCTGTTCTAAATAGGTTAACGGCCAAATCTCAAAAAGGACCTTATTTGGGGACACGTCCCTCCCCATGGTAAAACAAAACACAACTGTATTTTTTTTTTTAAGTGTGATATATAAGAAGTATGAAAATTATTGTGGTGGTCTCCGGAATTGGTGGCAGGGGTGTTTTTCATTCCATTTAGCGCATTTTCCTCTAATGAATATGCATTGTAGGCGGATCTCCCAGGGGGAGCAAAAATATGGGAGGAAGAAATGCAAGTAAATTGATGCAGGGGATGAAATGCCATTCATGAAATCTTGAACTGTTTGCGGTGATTGTTTTAGTACGGAAGAATAGTACAAGTGAGGAGCAAGTGCAGACACACACAGTTGACAGAAAACACAGTGGAGATAGAAAAAAGGCTCCAGTTGTGTGTGTGTGTGTGTGTGTGTGTGTGTGTGTGTGTGTGTGTGTGTGTGTGTGTGTGTGTGTGTGTGAGAGAGAGAGAGAGAAAGAAAAAGAGGGTTGCTGTGCGCAGAGATGGATATACAAAAATGAGCATGGATCAATATCGCTTTGGGCTAACTGCTCCACTGATCTCCTTTCTCTCCATGTTTTGACCGTCAAAGTATTGTGTCGTGTTGATGTCAGGCCAGAATCAACAGATCAGATGTGTAATTTACGCATGATCACTGATGGCACAATGGTTACATATGAGAGTGTGTGTGACACAGCGCTGCTCAGACCTGCGCTGGATGATGGTCAGTAGATCATCTTCAAAGAATGCAGACTGGTTGACAGACTGTGTAGTTGTATTAACTCAGATCAATATCAATATTACTAGGTTTTAAAGTTGTTGTTTAAAAAAAAAAAAAAAAAAAAGATTTTTATTGTGTATTTATTTTTCTACGTTAATAAATGTTTGAACAGCAGACAGAGAACTCCATCTGCCTCAAATGTCAGTGCTTGTGCGCACTGACGTCTCCACAATAAACGAGCAAAACGCTCATTTAAGTAGGCAACTAATTTACTACCCTTTATTTCAGATCTTTGTGAATCCGGCCCTCAGAGTATAACTTACCTTGCTTTATACAACCGGAAATTCAGAGTTTCCTTTATTTGAGCACAAACATACTCAAAGTTTTAACACAACCCGCTTTCTGGAATACCCCTCTGGTGATGACAGAAGGAAAAAACAACAACATAAGAGGAAAAGTGTTACCTGAGTAGTTTGGAATGGGGATTTTGAAAGGCTTGGAGAGGATAGCTCGGATAAATGCCTCCTGTAGACAGATTTGAACAGATGTTACGTGATCAACATCTGCATTTAGTAAAGAATGCCAATGAAACGTGGTTCGTTGCTTGTTTCCAATGCTTACGTGTTTATCTCCATCACTACAGGCCGGTCGGTTGTTAGTGGGAGTCAGAGGCTTTCTGAACTGAGAAATGTGGCTTTCTTGCAGCTCATTCTCACTTTTTCTTCTTTTCTCCTGAGAAACCAAGCAGTGTTAGATCACGATTGAACAGGAAAGTAGTGCATTAAACACAGATCTGAGTACAAACTACCACATCTGTACAATCTTCCACATACACACACATTACAAACATTATCTTTATAATCATTATTTGGATAAAGCAATAACTGCAACTAGGGCTGGGCAACATGGACAAAAATATCACATCACGATATTCTACTTATTCTTGCACAAAAAATCCCCAAATTTTGCACAAAGGTCCAGTCTCATTCCAGATTGTCCCAGCTGCAAAAACAGGCCAATCGTCCTAAAGGTGGCGCTACAGTACGCCTCTAAAATTTTAAACTTTGGAAATTCCCAATAAATCAACCATATTTGCTACAGATTTCCCCAAAACGTTGCCCCAACAACACTGAAGAAACTGTTGTACTCATGTAAACACACTACATACTGATTTTGACATCAGAATTCGTACGAGTAGTACGTTAGGATGACATTTACAACATGGCCTATCAATCTGAGCTCAATGTGTTCAAACCGTAGAACACAGATGGAAAAGTTGTTCATGTTTTATTAAAGAGTTTCTCAGTCACCATCATGAGTAACACTCCTACTTTTCTGAGTGTCCAGTCCTGGTCCACCTCGTCCTGGCTGCGTTTGGCCCGCTGACTCGGTGCTTGGCTCCTCCTCTGTGTGTGGACAAGTGATGACATCACAATCTTTATCAGGTCTTGATTTATACGTCACAGTTTTCATCAACTACATTTTTTCGAGTGACGATAACAAGACTATGAGTAATTTAAAAAAATACACGTGAATGAAAAGTGTATCAAAATATATTGATATTGTCATCAACAAATAAAAATCAAACTACGGTATAACTTTCAATAATTCATTCAGAACTCATACGATCATGTGGTCTTTAGGGCTGTGCGATATAGACCAAAACTGATATCTCAATATTTTTTTCTTAAAAATGGTCATATATATGATATAGAGCTGCACGATTATGGCCACAATAAAAATCAACATGACTTTGTTCATACTGTAATCATGATTAGAATCACAATTATTTATCATATTTGGTAAAAATATTTTTTAGTTTAGTTATTATAGCACTACTTTTAAACAAATAATATGTGTGGAGTTTACAGTGCAAAAGTAAGCTTTAAAAATGAATTATAATTAAAAAATAATAATTAAAAAACAATTACCCCAAGAATTTAAAATGTACCAAAGGCTAACTGAATAAATACACTATTACAGAGTGCAGAGCCTGTTTAAATGTAAATATTGCCAACAATCAGGTTAATCTAACGTGGCAGTAAAAGTGATGGAGGTAGATTTGTGTTTTTATCATTATCATTCATAAAATTTAAATATTTTCAATCAAAATAAATATTTCAAATCAAGAAAAAAAATATGTGAGACACAAATAATTACATTTGACACTTTTTTTTCATTGATTGAAATGTTTTAGTGTTTGGTTGAATAATAAACACAAGTGTACAACCTGTAATATGGCCCAAATACAAAAAAGATGACTTCAATCAAAGAAAAAAAATTTAATTTTAAAATATTTTTTTTGCATTTGAACACTTTTTTACGTTGATTGACAATATTTATGTTTGATTGAAGTAAATTAAATAAAAAAAAGGTTTTTTAATTGAAGTTTTTTTTTTTTTTAATTCAATAATAAAGACTCAAATCTACCTCCATACAAAATTGTGATCACAATTAAAATTCAATTAATTGTGCAGCTCTAATACAATATAAATCTAGATAATTTTAATTCAAATGAATTCTTACCAGAAAAACAATTCTGGGTTAAATTTGCTGATGTAAAATGCCACACAGGCACATTTATTAATAAACATCGGCACAAGATGTGACAAATTTGTATTTTTCGACTATAAGGGACAGCACGTGTGAGTGAGTTCTTTAGTAATCCATCTAACTGCGCTTTTCATGCTGTTCTGAGAAGTAGAGAAAGCAGCGACTCCTGAAAATAATTATTTAATACAAAATCCAATGTTGGTGATATTGTAATTTTCTGTATCGTCAAAATAGAAAACTCGATACAGCTTGAATATCGATATATTGCCCAGCTCCAGTGGTCTTACTCATTATTCGCATCAAATATTTCTCTGTGTGTTTATAAACATTAATTCCATCCAATATCAGAGGGGTGTTCCATAAAGGAGGGTTAACAAACTCTGAGTCTATCCATAAACTCTGGGTCAACATACCCCGCGATGGGAAACTCTGGGTATCTGATTCCATTACAGCTGGTATGAAGTGGGTCAATCAACCCTGAGTATGTAAACCTTGGGTTACTTACGTGCACGCGCGCCATAAAAAGCCATCATCAATGGATCGAAGATGACTCGAGCTGCCATGGCAACCACCAGGAAAATAGTGATTTATTCACCGTAATGGGTGAAATAAGCCGGTGTTTGAGGACTATGAGCCTGTTCTAAAGGTGCGTTCAGTCTTTAGTAACTATAGTGGCTTAAATCACCTGTAATTAGTCACACTTTTTGGTCGCTTCATCACTTTATTGCTTCAGTGACGTGACGAGCGGTGAATAATATGAATAAAGTGTGTCTGAGGAGACGTGTCAGCAGCATAGGATGACTGCATAGAGAGTCCTCCTGTTACACTGGATATAAAGACAGTAAATGCCGCTTGATATCGCATCATTTATATTGATTTTTAATGTAATATTGTCGCCAGAGTCCTCTAGACGTCCTAAAAAATGTCACAAAAAAACACTGAAGCGGGACGCGAACCATCACTTCCAAGAGCAGCGTCACAATTCACTGTGCCATCATACCTTCAAAGAGCCGTGATCTACAGATTTAACTGTATAACAATATAAAACAACAATCGAGCCTTAAAAGTGGATTCATTTAAATTATCATCTCCTCCTTTATATTATCCACAGGTTTGTATTCAGGGAACTTTACTACAGACGTCAGTAGATGTTTTAATGCAGATCAACCTCAGTGACTTTCACTTAATGATCTACATCCACAATGTTATAAAGAAAACTACCGTTTGCACAAAAAAAAAAAAACGTAAAGCAACACATTAGTAATGATGTGATGTGTGTGTGATGTTACTAATGTGTTTCAGAGAAAAGTGTTAAAGTTCATTAAAGTGTTCAGGTGGGCGGAGCCAGGTAGATAAAACCTGCCAGCGACCAGGTTTAGTTCACGGACAATGTTTCCATGGTAACATACTCAGAAGAACATACCTCGCGTTTAGGACTGGGATACTCAGAGTTTCCCTCATTTGAGCCTGAACATACTCAGAGTTTGAACATAACACGCTTTATGGAATACCCCTCTGGTTGATCAATGCTAATTGACACTTTAAAAAAAATGCATAAACTCTTTTAGTAGACATTTAGTTGACTATAACGACTAAGAACTTGCTGTGAGAAGCAACGTAGCTTTGACTGACTGATTAATAATTATGAGCTTGGTTGGAAAGTTAAGTCCAGCTCCATGTACTACAGGCTCGGTGAAGCTGGATAATTCAAGATATGTTGATCCAGCTTCTTGGAACAGGGCCCGGGTCCTGTTAGCAGTGAACACAGTATGAAGGAGTTCATAAATGACCTTACCATGACTATCAGTCCGCCTCATGTCTCACACTGTCCTCAGTAAAACACTGGAGACTCTGTCTCCATGTAGAAAAGCTCAGTGCACACACAAGCATGTTCGCGCTAAAACTTTCACAACACTACTTCTTCTTCTTCTTCTTCTTCTAATGGTTTCCGGCAGGCTGTACACTAAAAGAAGCGTAATGCTGCCCTCTTCTGTTCACTTAGATTCACTCCATTTTAGATTCTCAAATAGAGGTTGGAAGATTGGAGATACCTCACGACTGCCTTAACTATTAAAATCCACTCTGTTCTTGGTACAAATATTGACTTTATTGAAAACACTGTCAGCCCAAGAGTTGAAAGTTCTTTATATAACATTCCCCTTTCAACAGAATAACATCCACAGGCCAATAGAACATGGGAAATAGTCTCAAGTTAACCACACTGACATAATCCATCCAGATGTTTGCCTATTCGATTTAAATATGCAGCTAGTCCACAATGCCCCAGTCTTAATCTGGTTATCTTAACTTGATTTGATCGGCAAATTGCCCACAGGAGTCTAGTGCCCTGCACACAAGATTGACACTTAAAATAATGCCTCCCTCTAGACTCATTCTCCCACTCCCTTTGCCAATGCTGATACACAGTAGCTTTGAAAACACTGACACACTCAGCCTTCCCCAATCGGACCACATATTCAATTTCCGTCTCGAGAAGAGCCTTCTTTGCTAGCCTATCAGCAGCTTCATTCCCCACAATACCTGAATGAGATGGGATCCAGGAAAAAACAATACTAGACCCCATCAACTCTATCCGGTGAAGGCAACACAAAATCTCTACCACAGTATCTATCCTAGCCCCAGAGGGATGGTCAGAAATTGCCTGTAAGGCAGCCATGGAATCCGAATATATGTACGACATCTCAGGTTTATTTCGTTCAATCCAATCTAAAGCCCACCTAATGGCTAACAACTCAGTCGTGAACACAGATACATAATCAGATACACGCATACTTTCACAACACTACGGCAAACACCAGAGGCTAAAACACACAAGACCGCGCATTCGCCGCCTTATTGGTATACCTTTTTTTTTTTTTTTTTAACAAGTGTAGATACAAATAAAAAGGCACGTATTCACATGAATACAGATTATAGACAAGGTTACAAGACATAAAAGACCTCCCCACAGTCGCCCCCCTGAAACCATTGTATATTCACTACTGGCTCTTGACCCTGAAAAGAAACGTCTGATCTCCAACATTTGCAGTCTGAACAGCTCTATCGGTGACAGTTTAGTTTTGGGCCCCAGGGAGTCTTGGGATAAGGATCTAGGGACCCCATTATCTGAGGATTATTAGCAATGGGTCTTGAAGTTGGTGCACTCCTCCTCAATCTGCGTGAGGCATGGCTTCTTACAATGTAAAGTTGTACATAGAGTCCATTACACTAACCTGAAACTGTCTCGGATCTACCCCAATGTAACCGACTCTTGTAATAGGTGCAAGCAATCTCCAGCTGACCACTCCCACATGATTTTTTCTGTCCCAGGCTTGACACATTTTGGTCTGATATTTTTACGTCTCAGCGCAGCATATAATACAGTCATTACGCCTGATCCTCTCTTAGCCCTGTTTGGTACCCCCCAGCATACAACCTCCAAAACCGTGCAGACCGTCCTTGCCTTCTCCATCCTGCTGGCCAGGCGTCTCATTTTGCTCCCTCACCCTCCATCCCACCAGAGGTGGATTAAAGAGCTCTTAATGTCAGTTAGACTGGAGAAGCTAAGATGTTCCCTTAATGGCTCACTAAAGTAATTTGAAATTATTTGGAGACCTCTTGTAAATCATTATCCATCTGATGCTAATGACTGATAAAAAAAATAATGGAATTGTACCTTATTTGGCCCTTAAATGGGGCGTTACGTACTGAGGAAAAATGGAAAGCTGTTCTGTATTTGCACAAGTGTGTGTGTGTGTGTGTGTGTGCGTAGCAGTGATTGTGTTCTCTCTCTCTCTGTGTGTGTGTGTGAAAAAATGTCCAACTCTAGAGAGTTTTCAGTGACTCATGGTGATCTGTCTGACATCAAACAGCCTCAGGAGAAAAACACTGTAGATATGAACAATCTGAGAAGTTCTTCATACATCCATCATCTCCTGAGGCTGATACAGTAGACACATCATGATTGGATTGTAAGCTTGATTAATTTGAAAGACTACTGTGATTTGATTTAATGTTTAGGATGTGGAGGTTTTAAAGTCGAATGAAATATTTATTTATTATCACAGTAGCATTAGGTAATATAAACAGGCATGTTATGTATGACCTTTTAAAAAAATAGGTTAACATTAAATAAATACATTAATTTTTGATTTTACATTATATATATTCCCTTGGTTAAAAATGTTTGTAGAGATTTCTGTATATTCTAGTGGTTCCCAAACTGGGGTATGTGTACCCCGAGGACAGGGGTCTGTAACCTGTGGCTCTTTGACTCTTTTGCAATGGCTTTCTATAGCTATAAGAAAATAATGAATTGTTATTTCTTACAGAGGGTATTAATGATAAATGACATTGACACCAAATAAAATCATGATAAAACAATTTGTCAACCTAAAAATTAATTGTATTGTGTAATAACTGTCATCAACCATAAACTTTCCTTACACCTGTGGCTAACTTTAAGTTTTATATCCCTGGTAAGATAACAACCAACAATAAGACTATTCTGGAAGAAAATAAAGATTTTATTTGTGTTGGGAAATATTTAATTAACTGCCAACATACCAGATTAATAAGCATACTTGATATGTTGCATCTATCAATTAGTATTATATATATATACATTTATGTGTGTGTGTGTGTGTGTGTGTGTGTGTTGACCGACATGATCATGTGTTATCAAATTCAGGTTATTTTTTGTAGCACTACAAATACATCAACATTTTTTAAAAATTATTATTAATAACATTGTTCGATATAATTGTAACTAGAATTTTATGCACTATATTGACTTCATTGAGGGCAAGGCAAATGTATTTGTATAGCGCATTTCATACACAATGCAACTCAATGTGCTTTACATGATAAAACATTCATCTGTTTAAAATCAATAAGAACATTTAAAATCATCAGTAAAATCATTTAAAATCATCAACAAACACATTACATCAACAACATGACCAAAAATCTTTCTCTCAATCATATGCAGTAGAGAAAAAAAGTGCCTTTAACTTTGATTTAAAAATGTTCACATGTGATGCTTGTCACCATGTTTACTGTGAGCTCTGGGCTCCACTATCTGACCTGTGTTCATAGACCTGGGAGACCTGCTGGGTTCATACCTGACTAAAATCTCACTGATGTATTCTGGACCAAACTCATTCACAGATTTATACACCAGCAGCAGAACTTTAAAGTCTATTCTGAGGCTGACTGGTAGCCAGTGTAAAGACTTTAAAACTGGAGTAATGTGTTCTGATCTCTTTGTTCTGGTTACGACCCGAGCTGCAGCGTTCTGAACCAGCTGTAGATGTTTGATGCTCTTTTGGGGGATTCCTGTCAGAAGACCATTACATAGTCCAGTCTGATGGAGATAAAAGCATGGAACTTTCTCCTGATCTTTCTGAGTCATTAAACCTTTCACTCTGGAGATGTTCTTAAGGTGGTAGAAGCTGTTTTTGTGATAGATTTGATCTGACTGCTCAATGTAAGATCTGAGTCAATCAGAACACCAAGGTTTTTGACTTGGTCTTTAGTAGGGATGTAACGATTAATCGTAAGGCAGTTAAAAATCGATTCATAGGTATCACGGTATCCGGAAGTGTTGGCGGCGGGCGGAGTCTGCTAATACATTCTTTCTGGCTGCCTTCTACTCTTAAATATGTTAATAAATGATTCATTACCCCTTTAGCATTGAAAGAATATCTGTATTATTACTTGAATATCTGTAAAAGTCACGTTTTTTTATTAGCTCTGTCTGCTAGCATTGCTTCTCTTCTTCACTGCAAGATATCTGCATGCCAACCGACCACTGTGTTACCAGCGCCCTCTGCTGGTCCAAACAAATATGACGTAAATCAGTGCAATCGGTTTTTTTTTTTTTAAAGTCCAATTGTTAAGGCAAAAAATACATTTTCAGTTGCACTTTTAAAAGAAAAATAACTATTATGCAGTTTTGCATTGTTTATTATAGAACCAGATTTTAAATTAATAGGCTTCATTTTCATTTGTATTATTCCTTTATTTATTTCATTCAAGATTTATTTTTAGTTAAATTGCATTGTTTTGAATAGTTTATCAAGGAATTCTTTTGACAATGAAAAATATAAGGAAAATAATACAGTATTTTCTAGTTTTTTTCCCAAAAAACAAATTTGTCTACAGTCCCATTTTGTAAATGAAAAAATCGTGAGAGAATCGTATCGTGAACCCAGTATCGTGAATCGAATCGTATCGGGAGTTGAGTGAATCGTTACATCCCTAGTCTTTAGCTTTTAACGCTCGAGACTCAAGATGCTCGCTGATAGCAGTCCTCTTTTCCTTGTTACCAAAGACAATCACCTCCATCTTGTCATGGTTTAGTTGAAGGAAGTTTTCACTCATCCAGCAGTTTACTTTTTCTAAGCAGTCATACAACACCTCAATGGGACCATAGTCATCTGGGTTCAGTGATAGATATAGTTGTGTGCCATCTGCATAGCTCTGATAATCAACCTTACAGTTCTGTAAAATTTGTCCTAAAGGAAGCATATAAAGGCTAAACAGAAGTTTAGATGGTTGAGATGGTATTTTTTTGGCTCCAGAAACATTTTAATCCAGGTGAGAGGAAGCAAAATGGCTCCTTTGAGAATAATGGTTATAGACCGCTGCCATAGGGGCACATGAACACCTTTCAGGAGGTTCACAAAAACATTTCAGGTTATTTTTCAACATTATAGATTTTTTTTACATGCACACAGACAATGAACAAGAAAATCAGAAATAAATCAATAAAAAGGCCTAAATTCAAGGCTAATAATGGACGAGACAAAGGAAAGAGTTTAGACGCGCCTGCAGACACAATAAATAATATATACCATGAGCTCAGAGTCAAGGTACATGGGGCAATAACATTTGGTAAACACTGTTCTATGTCAAAATGTTTCTATTTATGAGGATTGTGTTCACGGTGACGTGGGTGTCCTTTATTTTCTTTTCTGAAAGGTGACAACCTGATGCAGATCCATACAAGTCGGCTCCCTCGTCTTGGATCAATGATATATTTCCTCCTTGTTTCTGTCATTAGACCAGGGGCAGACTGGGGGACGAACGTGTCCCGAGAGTCATTGACAGACCGACTCACTTCATACGAGGTGTGAGGAGCCAGCCAGCCAGTCGGCAACATAAGTTTCATGTCCCTTGATTAAAAAAAACTGCATTTGATGTTGCTTTGGACCATAATCATATAGTAATCTTTAACTTGAACCCTTAAGTTGCAACAGTAAAATAATTACAGCAGTATAATGATTTTACAGCATGTAGTGATTTTAAGGCAAACAGGTCATTAACATATGACTAACCCACCAACCCAACCAAGCTCCAGTATCCCTTATATTTTAATACAAGTGTACAGGAAATCTAAAATAGCCACTTGTCAATGTCAACAACTTAAAACTTAAATACAAATGTGATTAGAATCTGGTAGGCCGACATTTGTTGACATTAAAATGCTGTGAACATTCCTACTAGGGCTGGCCGATATGCACCAAAACTCATATCTCAATACATTTTCTCAAAATGGTGAATCTCAATAATTTTTATTTCATATCAAGTCTGACCAGAAAGACAATTCTTGGTAAAAAAAAAAAAAAAATTGCTGATGCAAAATGCCACACAGGCTCATTTATTAACAAACAGCTGCACAATACAACATCTCCTGTAAGGGACAGTATGTGTGAGTGAGTTCTATAGTGTGGCTTGTTATGGGTTAGGTCAAACAAGTATTTTTATACAAAATACGAGATATATCTGTATATGCGACTTTGTAGTTTTCTATATTGCCAAAATAGAAAACTCAATACATCTTGAATCTCGATATATCGCCCAGTCCTAATTCCTAAATTATAATACAGCCTAAATTAAAACATAAATGGGTATATGAAGCACATGTGTTTATCTATTATACTTACAGTTCATATACAAGTCAACACATTGCATATTTGCTGTTAATTTCATGTTGCTTGTATTTAAGTTAGACATTTACATTTGCAGAGCTGCCAAGCCTCATGCTTTGAGCGTGACAGTCACGCAATTTGACGCATTCTCACGCCACACTTGACATTTCTCACGCTTATATTTCCCCATTCCCCATTTTTTTATGATAATAAACTTTGATCTTCGTGGCATGCCGTAGCTCGAGTAATTCTGATTGACTGACCGAGATAGCTAATCCATGTCTCCTTGTGCCTAAATCTAACCAACCATGGCATGCATCACACAATAATCAACCAATCAGAAGCAATGTAAGGCGGGTCTTGACGAGCCCTCTCTCGACACAGAGCGTACCGACTCGTCGGCATGCTTTCAGAAAGAGTTTCTAGAAGTCAGACGCCGTTTGAGATGGAATTTAACTACCCAATTTTGTTCACTGTATATTGCTGTGTGTGTGTGTGTGTGTGTTACAGTGTTAGTTTACTTGTCTAAAAAACTGACCCCCCTCCCCCCCAGTGCACGAACACACAGTCAGCTGTGTTAGCGACTGTCTGTCAGAAGCTCAGTGCAGATGTCTGTCTGTCCTCAGTTCTGAGTGTTAAACACTGAGAGATGTTTGAGGAAACACTGCATGTGTTTTTCTTCTCTAACTCTCTGTTGCTGTTTACACATTCTTAAAGAGACAGTGTCCTGAATGTGATTTACTTTAAAAACGACTTTCTGCAACTCAGAGCTGCCCTGAATGAAGCAACACTACATAATTTAATCACATTTCAGCCTTAATGAAGGAAAAAGTCAAAAGTGACACAAAATGTTGTTATTGTGCTGCTAGTGATTAATAAAAGGGTCTTTGTGGCTCCACTGACTTTGACCCATTATTGTTTTTCATGTAAAACTATTGAAAAAAATAAATGGTTTATGTTGCCTATTTCCATTTTGAAGAAAAATATAGAGATATGAATATTGGTCCATATCACCCAGGCCTAATGCAACCAAAGCAGTAACGTTTTATTTTGTAAAGGATATGATTGTCTGAACTGTGTGAAATGAGGCGTTCAAATACTGTTTAAATTAGGATTTTATTAATATGAGTGTTACCTCAATAACAAATAGAAATCACTAGACAGATATGCTGCCTTGTTATGTAGCAAGTGTTGCTAATGCTACACTACTTAAGTTAAACAAAGAAAAAAGACTGTGTGTGACTATAAGAACATGTCAGCCCTTTTGTTTGATGTTAGTTGTACTTGGAACCAGTTTGATAAATTGCTTACATACAATTTAAAAAAAATATTTGAAAATTACCTTGTCTTAAATGATCTTTTATTCTTTTTTTCATTAGGGTCGATGATTTTAAGTAAGTGTTTGTGTGTGTGTTTGTGCTAGACATTAACTTACATTATTTAAAACTCTTATTCAGCTACTACCAGTGTTATGAACACTGGTAGTAGCTGAATTGCACTTGTAGGTTATGTCAGCATAAATACATAGTAAATGAAACAAATGCCTTGTCTAATCTAATGTTCATTTGAACTGTTTTTATGATTACTTTTGTATGTAATAGTGTTTTTCTATGGACCTTGAATCTGCTGCTAAGACATTCATTCAATCAAAAATCACTTGATGTTTTAATGGGTTTTTTTTTTTTACATGATTTGCTTTTTAATGACTTCCTTTCTGTTGCAGACAAGGAGAGCTGAGGGGTATTCCATAAAGCGGGTTATGTTCAAACTCTGACTATGTTCAGGCTCAAATGAGGGAAACTCTGAGTATCCTAGGGCTGGGCGATATATCGAATATACTCGATATATCGCAGCTTGTAGTCTGTGCGGTGTTGAAAATGACCATACCGTTAAACTCGCTGACTTTTTTTTTTTTTTTTTTTGATTTTTTTTGAAATGTCATTTTAATGACAACATGCACAAAAGGGCACTATTTGTTTTAAAATATTGTAGTGGCATTATGTACAAAAAGTGCACTTTAATTTTGTGTTTTGAAATGCCATGTGAGTTGCATCCTGCACTAATGTCTTGTTTTGAAATGTCTCTGTGACAATTTTGCACAGAACGTGCACTTTCTGTTGACAATTTTATGTTTGAGCCACTCACTGTTTAATAAATACAGTTATGTCAACTTTGACTTAGTTGTGATATCCCCTTTTTTGCATGAAAGTTTAAAATTGGCATATATTAATGCAGTATGATCAAGAATGTTTTAATGTAGACATATAGAATCATCATACTGGTGTGATTTTGTGCATCAAAGTGTTAATTCAAGGGTAATGCAAAATATCGAGATATATATCGTGTATCGTGACATGGCCTAAAAATATCGCGGTATTTATAAAAGGCCATATCGCCCAGCCCTAGAGTATCCCATTCCAAAAAGCGAGGTATGTTCTTCTCTGAGTATGTTACCATGGCAACATTGTCCGTGAACTAAACCTGGTCGCTGGCAGGTTTTATCAAAGAAACCCTGGGTTTCTACCTGGCTCCGCCCACCTGAACACCGTTTCTTAACACTTTAATGAACCTTAACACTTTTCTCTGAAACACATGAGTAACATCACACACCACAGACGTGTTCACATAATTACTAATGTTGTGTTGCTTTACGACTTTTTTTTGTGTGCAAATGGTAGTTTTCTTTCTAACATTGTAGATGTAGATCATTAAGTGAAAGTCACTGAGAGGTTGATCTGCATTAAAACATTTACTGACATCAGTAAAGTTCTCTGGATAAAGTTCATCAGCAAAGTTCTCTGGATAAAAACCTGTGGATAATATAAAGGAGGAGATGATCATTTATATAAATCAACTTTTAAGGCTTGATTGTTGTTTTATATTGTTATACAGTTAAGTCTGTAGAGCATACATCTTTAAAGGTATGATGATGAATGCTCTACAGACTTAACTTTTTTTAACTTGTTATTATTTTCATTTAATTCTTTTTTTTGTTTTCCTCTCTTCTCTAAATTTTATTTGTATGTACTGTGTGTGTGTGTGCGTGTGTGTACACACGCACTAAATCTGACGTAATAACCAGTACGTAATTGCGTGTAATGTGTACATTATTGGAACGCAATGACGTACTGGTTATGACGTCAGACTTAGTGCGTGTAGTTCACAGTACACGGTGTCGAAACGCAGAGTGAAAGTTCTCTCTGACACTACAACTTCTCTCCAAAGCCTGAGCATTTAAAAAGAAAGATAAACAATGGTAAGACAGGATTTCATTGTCTTCATCTGCTTTATATTCATAATTGAACAAATGATTAGATTTTGCAATAAACAAATTAGCATATGACCAACTGATGTCATGATTAAGTGGTGCCAGGATCCTGATATATTGTTTTCTCTCTGCAGCGTGAGATTATTTCTATTCATGTGGGCCAAGCTGGAGTCCAGATCGGTAACTCCTGCTGGGAACTTTTCTGTCTGGAGCATGGGATTCAGCCAAACGGACAGGTGCTTTCTAACCAGGAATCTGGAGGCGGAGGCGACTCCTTCAATACCTTCTTCAGTGAAACTGGGACAGGGAAACGTGTCCCCAGAGTGCTTTATGTAGACCTGGAGCCTACTGTCATCGGTTTGTAATCATATCATTACTCATTATTATATGATTATATCAGAACTATGACTAACAAACTTATAACTATACACAGAATACTTCTTTATACTGGAATCACTGTGAACACATTATCATTTCTTTTAAATATCAAGACAAAACAATGTATTTCTGTGATACAACAAACCCATTGAAAAAATATACAACCTATTTTAAAATTTAAAATTACAATAATACACTATAATACAACATAACACTTACAGGTATAGTGCAAATGTCTCAAGAAACAATAACAACAATGGTGCAAAAATCCAAAAACAATGTAAAACAGTGCAATCAAAAGTTAAAATACAGTATATACAGTTTCAGTACAAGGACATTTCTACTTTCCTGTTTGATTTTAGGTTTTGTGTTACTGACTAATCAAATCAAAGAACACAATGTGCAAACAACATAATATAATTACTGTATATAGAATAGAACAAGAATTAGAATAAAATAAATAAAAATATGAGCAGAAGATTAACATTAACACTACCAAGAGAGCTAACTGTAGTCATCATCACGGCTGTCTATATCCCGCCTGACGCCAATGTCAACACAGCGCTCTCTCTCCTGCTAAACACATAAACGAACAACAGCGAGTCCACCCTGATGGTGTCCACATTATTGCAGGAGATTTTAATAAGGCTAATCTAAAGACTGTACTTCCAAAATTCCATCAGCATGTCAAGTGTCCTACGAGAGGGGAGAACACTCTGGACCATGTGTACTCTAACATCAAGCGTGCTTACAGAGCTATACCTCTCCCCCACCTTGGCCAGTCAGACCATCTCTCCCTGCTGCTCACTCCAGCATACACCCCCATCAGACGGAGAACCAGGCCTGTCATTAAGACTGTTACATCTTGGCCTGATAATGCACTTCTAGAATTACAGGACTGCTTTGATCACACAGACTGGGACATATTTGAACATCAGGATCTGGAAATATTCACAGTGACTGTACTAGATTACATCAAGTTCTGCATCGAGAACGTGACTGTGGACAAAATCATTCGGGTTTTCCCTAACCAGAAACCCTGGATGACCAGCCAGGTCCGCAAACTCATCAGAGTCCGCGATGCTGCTTTCAGGTCTGGTGACAGGGCCCTATACAGCATTGCCCGAGCCAACCTGAGAAGGGGAATCAAGGAAGCCAAAGCGGACTACAAGAGGAGGATTGAGTCCCATCTGTCCAGCAACAACCCACGGCAGGTGGGGCAGGGGCTACAGAACATCACAAACTACATGGGCTGTGATGTACCAACAGTGGATGGAAGTGCTTCACTGGCAGAGGAGCTCAACTACTTCTTTGCTCGTTTTGAGACCCCACAGCACTCACCAGCCTCAGCCCTGCCCCCACCAGGTTCCAGCACCTCTTCACTCACTATTGAGGAGCGTGACGTCAGAAGGGTGCTCCTGGCAGTGAACCCCAGGAAGGCTGCTGGTCCAGATGGAGTACCTGGCAAGGTGCTCAGAGCATGTGCCCACCAGCTCACGCCCATCTTCAATAGCATTTTCAATCTCTCCCTGAACCAAGCAGTCATCCCCCCCTGCCTAAAATCTGCCACAATCATTCCCGTGCCAAAGAAGTCGCCTCCTGTCAGCCACAATGATTACGTCCAGTGGCCCTAACACCTATAGTGATGAAATGCTTTGAGAGACTGGTTCTACACGGTGTCGAAACGCAGAGTGAAAGTTCTCTCTGACACTACAACTTCTCTCCAAAGCCTGAGCATTTAAAAAGAAAGATAAACAATGGTAAGACAGGATTTCATTGTCTTCATCTGCTTTATATTCATAATTGAACAAATGATTAGATTTTGCAATAAACAAATTAGCATATGACCAACTGATGTCATGATTAAGTGATGCCAGGATCCTGATATATTGTTTTCTCTCTGTAGCGTGAGATTATTTCTATTCATGTGGGCCAAGCTGGAGTCCAGATCGGTAATTCCTGCTGGGAACTTTTCTGTCTGGAGCATGGGATTCAGCCAAACGGACAGGTGCTTTCTAACCAGGAATCTGGAGGAGGAGACGACTCCTTCAACACCTTCTTCAGTGAAACTGGGACAGGGAAACGTGTCCCCAGAGCGCTTTATGTAGACCTGGAGCCTACTGTCATCGGTTTGTAATCATATCATTACTCATTATTATATGATTATATCAGAACTATGACTAACAAACTTATAACTATACACAGAATACTTCTTTATACTGGAATCACTGTGAACACATTATCATTTCTTTTAAATATCAAGACAAAACAATGCAATTCTGTGATACAACAAACCCATTGAAAAAATATACAACCTATTTTAAAATTTAAAATTACAATAATACACTATAATACAACATAACACTTACAGGTATAGTGCAAATGTCTCAAGAAACAATAACAACAATGGTGCAAAAATCCAAAAACAATGTAAAACAGTGCAATCAAAAGTTAAAATACAGTATATACAGTTTCAGTACAAGGACATTTCTACTTTCCTGTTTGATTTTAGGTTTTGTGTTACTGACTAATCAAATCAAAGAACACAATGTGCAAACAACATAATATAATTACTGTATATAGAATAGAACAAGAATTAGAATAAAATAAATAGAAATATGAGCAGAAGATTAACATTAACATTACCAAGAGAGCTAACTGTTGTCATCATCACGGCTGTCTATATCCCGCCTGACGCCATTGTCAACTAGTGTTGTGTTCAAGACCACACTATCCGAGACCAAGACTTGCCCGAGACCAGAATGCACCGAGACCAAGACAAGACCAAGACTTTCGGGAGCCGAGACCGAGTCAAGACCAAGACCATGAACATTTTTTTTTTCCAATTTAAAAAAATCTATAAATAAATAAAATTATGGCAAGGTTCAACAGTTAAATAACATTCTCTCTTTAATTTTAGTTTATTTTAAATACATTTGACGGACAAAAAAGGTGCCTGCAAAAAATTAACTAAAATATTAAAACTACTACTGCTACTGATAAATTCACAATTATTCTACATATTTGAAAACAATATTTTTATGTCAGCTGAATGTACAGCAAGTGTTTTAAAGTATTTCTGCCAAGAAATAATGATTCTTGATTCTGATTCTTTGAGCTGTGCAGGTCAACAGGTCACAGATTTCACAAGATATTTTTTTAGTTTGAAAAAGCCTTTACACAGGCCATTTTTATTAATTCACTTAGTTGATATAGTTTAATTTGGTTGCTGTAATGTAACTAGGATATTAAATTAACAAAGGTTTCCAACTGTAACTGTAAAAGTGAAACTTTCTGAAATAAAACTACAAACAAGTTGTCATCAGTCTAAAAAACAAAGAGCTACAGGTAGATGTGAAACTAAATAAAACAAACTCAAACCCTGGAACAGTCATGTGACAAATCAATCAATAGTTCTTGTTGAGAATTATTATTATTCTGGATACAGTGGAAACAGAAACTAGAAAAAATAATTATATTGTGAACCTGTTTATATTGTGGGGAACATATTATATACATAAATGTAATTGGAGTCTAAAGACACAAAAAACACCACTTTAAAAAGAAAATAGACTAATATAAGACCTCTTTACAGTTATTTGGCTCATTCTGTGCTAGTGCAACTCTGCGGCGATGACGCGCTGGTGACGACATAAACCAAGATGGCGGCGGCCCGGACTACAGCCGACATTATGTAATAAAGCCTTAAAAGACATGGATATAATGAAAAGAGTGGATGGACAGAGGCATAAACATGCAGACTTTCACACAGACACACACGGACTTATTAAACACACACGGACCTCAGTACACACGGTAAACGGAACAGGCTTCACCGCTCGGCTGGCACTAGGACCCAGAAGTAGAGTAAGTGCGTCCCCTATCCAGCCTTCACAGGCTGTAATATCATCAGTTTATCATTTTACCAGTTGTTAGAGCTACTGTCTTTACCAGGGAGATAATATTTATTGCTGGTGATTTTTAACTGGGATTTTTACCGGTGATTAGTTCATGTCTTCCTTGCGCTCCGCGGTCCAAACTGACACCGTAGCCACACACACGTATGAGTGTGTCACACACGTCACTCAGTCACATTAAGGAAGGTTGTGGTCATTATACGGGGTGGATTAAATAATGAATAAAGGATTGTTTTATTCCGTTCTTCTCCGTGTTATTATCACATTATAAGAAAGTTTAAAAATAGCAGGAATTAGTGCTGGTCTCGAACGGTCTTGATGGAAAATCCCGAGTGCGGGCAGCCCGAGTCCGAGACAGGACTGAGTCAAGATGCTTGAGAGTCCGAGACAAGACCAAGACCTTTAAAATTTGGTCTCGAGACCAAGACCGGTCTTGACCACCACAACACTACATGTGACCTAGAAATAGGTTGAATGGAGGGTGTCTGTATTCATATAGGTCATGGGCTGTCTTCAAAATGGCAAACTTTGCACTATACACTACAAACTCAATGATTGATTTTGGAAAATAATCTAATTTTTTTCCTCAATATTGCGATTGCGATTTAATATGCCGTTATTTGTTCAAGGGCCTCTTGTCATGTGTTTTTTAATGAACACAAGCAATAAATCAATCTGTTTCATAATAAACAATTTCAGATTTATTTAAACTTTAAATATATATAAAATGTAATTTTTAAAGCACAGATTACAACAGTAAAGCAAACAAATCTGTGGCTTTACCTCTTAAACATATCGAACTAACTTCACGTTTCATGAAACATGGAAACATTTGGACTGTACTTCTTAAACACTGTCTGAAATTAACAGGACATGAAAATAATAATAATTAAAAAAAATTGCAGCCTTTGCGATTGCATTAGTCTAGTGTTAGCATTCCTCTAACATTTGCACTAACCAAGAATTAGCAATTTGTTTGAAAAAAATAGAGATGGGTTGGAAAAGTAGAAGAAAAAAAAAAGTTGAAATGGGTTAATAAAGTTGAAATGGGTTGCAAAAAGTGAAAATGGACTGAAAAAGTTAAAAAAAAGGGGTTGAAAAAGTAGAAAAAAGTTGGAAAAAGGTTGAAAGAAGTTTAAAAATCCCAGTATGAAAGGAAAACCAGTTAGAAGTCCAGTTTATACAGTATTATGTGTTAAAATCCCAGTAGGAAAGGAAAAACCAGTCAAACCAGTTAGAAGTCCAGTTTATACAGTATTAAGTAGTAAAAAGTTGAAAAAGGTTGAAAAAGTTGAAAAAAGTTGAAATTGTTGAAATGTGTTAAAATGTGTTGGAAAGGTTGAAAAAAGTTGTAATGGGTTGGAGGTAGTAGCTGAACATGTTAAAGGTTCATTTAAATCAGTTACAAAATGGCTGAAGGGGTTAAAAGTTCCAATAAGGGGAGAAAAGCACTGGGAGAACATGTAAATCACACAGAAAGGTGGATTTAAAAGATTAAGTCATAGGTGAAAGGTTAAATAATGGGCTGGAAGATACAAGTTTGATAAAAAGGCACTGGGAGAACATGTAAATCACACAGAAAGGTGGATTTAAAAGATTAAGTCATAGGTGAAAGGTTAAATAATGGGCTGGAAGATACAAGTTTGATAAAAAGGCACTGGGAGAACATGTAAATCACACAGAAAGGTGGATTCATCATCAGGGCTGTCAGTTACCTAGTTACCATGGTAACAGCACTAATCACATGCACCTGTGGGGAGAATGTGTGTGCAGGATGACGAGGCAGAAACTGGCCTGTTACAGCCAGGGGGAACCTGTGTAAAACACATCACAACTGAAAAACTGTATAATTTACAGAAAAACTGAGCAGTTTGTGAGAATCACAAGGCTTTAGGCTACAAATGAGTTCAATTGTATGTTTTTAGGACAAAAAATTAGGCCAGGAGGACGAGAGAAAGACCATGGATTTTAAGCAGTGACCTGACTGTTCTCCACTGCAAACAAGCCTGTAGATTTGTAGGATTATGTCCACTTCAGGCTTAATAAATCGAAAACTGCTGAACTTATGGCAAAAAATGTGGTATTGTGAGTGGCTCAACACACATTTCTACTACTTTTGAGAAAATTAGGTCTTTGTGTTCAATATTTTGGAAGTTGTGACAATTTGTTTGCAGATTTTTTAGGATTAAAATAAGGGCTGCTACATTTCAGGAATGTGAAGAGTTGGTGGGTGTGCTTGAAGCTTCATAGGTCAAAAACAGTTAAAGACGGAGAAAATGTGAAGATAGAAGTTAAAAGACAACAGATTTGTGAACATTTTAGAAGTTGAATGGTTTAAATCGGTTAAAAAATGGCTGAACAGTGGAACTTTGGAAAGTTGGAGGGTTGAAAGTTGAATTTTCTCAAAAGTGGATGGGAAAATGAATGGGAAAGTGAAAAGTGGAAAAAGTTAAATAGTTTAAAAAATTACTAAAAAGTTGAAACATAGCAGAAGAGGGAAATATTAGCTGAACGTTTTGACACCAAACTTGTTAAAATCGGTTGAAAACTGTTGGAGTTACTTGCGATGGCGGAAGAATAACTACTATAATAATAAAGTTTAACGAATACAATAGTGAAGATGCCTCCTGCATCCTCACTAATAATGGCAATAACAAAATAACAAAGATAATCCAGTAACTGTAATACAATAATAAAAAGAATAATAAACATAAAATAATAAGGTAATAGCAATATTAATAATACAATGAGAATACCAGTAACTATAAGATAAAAGGATACAAAAAAAAGAATAATATAAGAATAACAATACTACAATACAGTAGTAGTACAATTAGATAGAGCTATAATATTAATAGTGAAAGTAGTAATGGTTATAAAAAATTATAAATAAGAATACAAGAATAGCAATAACAATAATAAAGTAGTAGTACAATTAGATAGAGATATAATAGTAATAGTTATAATAATAATAATAGCAATAAAATATAGAGAGAATCCAGTAACTATAATACAATAAGAAATATTAGATAAGGTAATAGCAATGATAATATTATAGTAACTATAAGATAAAATATTAATTAAGAATATAAAACTAGCAATAACAATAATACAGTAGTAGTACAATTATAAAATAATTATAGCAATAACAAAATACTATAATGAGAATCCAGTAACTATAATACAATAATAATAAAACCAATATAAGAAAATGAGGTAATAGCAATAATACAATGAGAATACCAGTAACTATAATATAAAACAATAATAAGAAAGACTAATATGTAGTCACATCATTCATCTCTCCTTCTTTGGATGCAGCGTCTAGGTTTATTACCTCGAGCACCATGTGATAAGTTTTAGCTTAGCTTAGCTTTCTTAACTGCCGACATTAGAACTATGTGCATGTTAACACGGACTTTGGAGGTTTTTCTGCTATAAATGACTTGACTTCTCCAGAGTGAGATGCTCTGCTCCGGAGTAAAAGCCTCACGTGCTTTTGTTTTGCTTATGTGGTGAAAATATGAGCATTTATAATGCTGTGTTCACGGATAAACATGGATGTTTACTTACCAGAATAGTACGTCCAGCAACAATAATCATAGTGGAGCCGTGTTGTGGACCCTTCCGCTCACAAAAACGTTACATTCCTCTGAATGTTTTCTCAGCACAGCCTCCGTCCACAGTCGTGGAGACGAAGGAGGAAGTGAGTTTGTGACCCGAGATTTAAAGGAAGTTTGGAATCACGGGAATAATATTAAATAACCATGCAATATTAACTTAAATGACTTTTAGCGGTACAAAAACGTTTTTAATATTGACCCTTTTTTTTTTTTTGTAAACCCAAACAAACTGCGACACGGTGACATCATGAACATATTATTGCTGAGCAGTTTTGAAAGGCATCACATACACACCCATCACATCCAGGCTGCTGATGAATCTTCATAACTAAATACTTTCAATGTTTGAAATGACATGGTGAAATGGTGTGTCATGAAAATACACAGTCACTAAACTAGCTTCACTTTATTATCTAATATCTAATACAGTTGTCCTAAGCCGTTCACCATCTACGACCGCTTTTTTCTATCCGAAGAATCCGTGCACCCTTCATTCTTTGGTTATTTTGTTTTAAAACCAAATCAAAATGACAAATAAACAGTGTGGTTATTTTGTTTTTCTGATTTAAAACCAAAACAGAAATACAGAAAAACCAGATTCCGAGACCAATCTGCTCTATTTGAGTCCACAAACAAATCATAGCGTAGTTATGTTTTAAATGACACTAAACAAAAACTCTCCTTTTTCTTTAAATCCAAAATCAAGTTTTCACGATGAGTCTCTTGCATAATCCATGACTTTGTAAATGTAAATTATTTTGACGGGAAAAAAAAAAAAAACCTGTGAAAAAAGTAAAAATTACTTAACTAAATAATGGATGGATAAGTCTACTAAAACAACAACAAAAATGTGTTGACTAGAATATACTTTTAATCCACTTTATTTATTTGCACTTTACTGTTGTCAGAAGGAGGAAACTAAGACTAAGTTGTAGTTTAAAGTAGTGAACATTTATATGTATATATTGTACTTGTTGATGGTCTCCTAAATGTACATATTGAATGAGCACTGCTGTGTTCTGACCTGTAGATGGCAGCAGAGATTCAGGGTTAGCTTCACTTCTCCAACCTGCTTATCCTCAGTCACGATGCTCATTGTTGATAACTCTAATCATTGCTCCTCACATCAGTCACAGGTAATTAATGCATCGTATCCATGGTGATACAGCTGTTTTGATGTTGAGGCCTGCAGATAGGAGCATATGGACGTCTTAGGAACACTTTGCATTGAACAAATTTAGCTTTAATTTAAATGCAAAATGATCCTAGTTCAGTTTTCTTATTTCTGGTGTGTAAATGTAGCCTCTGTTTTCCATACTTTATTCTCTCTCTCTGTTTTTCATCCACATGTGCCAAATGGTCAGCAATCCATGTCAACTATAGATGGCCAATATAATTAGCCCACCGATATTATCGGCTGATATTAGCAACAAAATATAATCACGTTTGACATTAGTATCTTTTTTTTTTCTCACCGATATTGAAAAACCGATATGTGCTGTGGTTTCAGACAATAAAATAAAAACCAACATTTTCCAAAAATAGTGAATACATTTTGGGTTTTTGTATAGATATTTTTTTATTTGTGAAATAGATCCAGTAGTGCATCGTAATAAAAATAGCCTTAACCTGTTACCGTATTTCTATTGAAATTCATATCATGTGACCAGTGTTGTGTTCAAGACCACACTATCCAAGACCAAGACTTGCCCGAGACCAGAATGCACCGAGACCAAGACAAGACCAAGACTTTCGGGAGCCGAGACCGAGACCAAGACCAAGACCATAAACATTTTTTTTCTGCAATTTAAAAAAATCTATAAATAAATAAAATGATGGCAAGGTTCAACAGTTAAATAACATTCTCTCTTTAATTTTAGTTTATTTTAAATACATTTGACGGACAAAAAAGGTGCCTGCAAAAAATTAACTAAAATATTAAAACTACTACTGCTACTGATAAATTCACAATTATTCTACATATTTGAAAACAATATTTTTATGTCAGCTGAATGTACAGCAAGTGTTTTAAAGTATTTCTGCCAAGAAATAATGATTCTTGATTCTGATTCTTTGAGTTGTGCAGGTCAACAGGTCACAGATTTCACAAGATATTTTTTTAGTTTGAAAAAGCCTTTACACAGGCCATTTTTATTAATTCACTTAGTTGATATAGTTTAATTTGGTTGCTGTAATGTAACTAGGATATTCAATTAACAAAGGTTTCCAACTGTAACTGTAAAAGTGAAACTTTCTGAAATAAAACTACAAACAAGTTGTCATCAGTCTAAAAAACAAAGAGCTACAGGTAGATGTGAAACTAAATAAAACAAACTCAAACCCTGGAACAGTCATGTGACAAATCAATCAATAGTTCTTGTTGAGAATTATTATTATTCTGGATACAGTGGAAACAGAAACTAGAAAAAATAATTATATTGTGAACCTGTTTATATTGTGGGGAACATATTATATACATAAATGTAATTGGAGTCTAAAGACACAAAAAAACACCACTTTAAAAAGAAAATAGACTAATATAAGACCTCTTTACAGTTATTTGGCTCATTCTGTGCTAGTGCAACTCTGCGACGATGACGCGCTGGTGACGACATAAACCAAGATGGCGGCGGCCCGGACGACAGCCGACATTATGTAATAAAGCCTTAAAAGACATGGATATAATGAAAAGAGTGGATGGACAGAGGCATAAACATGCAGACTTTCACACAGACACACACGGACTTATTAAACACACACGGACCTCAGTACACACGGTAAACGAAACAGGCTTCACCGTCGGCTGGCACTAGGACCCAGAAGCAGAGTAAGTGCGTCCCCTATCCAGCCTTCACAGGCTGTAATATCATCAGTTTATCATTTTACCAGTTATTAAAGCTACTGTCTTTACCAGGGAGATAATATTTATTCATGGTGATTGTTTTCTGGAGTTTTACTGGGATTTTTACCGGTGATTAGTTCATATCTCCCTTGCGCTCCGCGGTCCAAACTGACACCGTAGCCACACACACGTATGAGTGTGTCACACACGTCACTCAGTCACATTAAGGAAGGTTGTGGTCATTATACGGTGTGGATTAAATAATGAATAAAGGATTGTTTTATTCCGTTCTTCTCCGTGTTATTATCACATTATAAAAAAGTTGAAAAATAGCAGGAATTAGAGCTGGTCTCAAACGGTCTTGACGGAAAATCCCGAGTCCGGGCAGCCCGAGTCCGAGACAGGACTGAGTCAAGATGCTTGAGAGTCCGAGACAAGACCAAGACCTTTAAAATTTGGTCTCGAGACCAAGACCGGTCTTGACCACCACAACACTAGTTTTTAAAGCTCTTTTTTAACTGAAACATGTTTGTACCTTCCTTTAGACGTACATTTAAACTGTTATATGGTCTCACATACAGAAACACCAAATGTTTTTGTTGTTTGTAAAATGTTTTCATTTAACTCCTGATACCTTTCACTGAATCAATTTGAAATACTTGTTACTAACTCTAACATTCTACCTCATAGTGGAACACTCACAAGTGCCTTGTCTGTCGATTGTCTGTTGTTCGTTATTTGTTGTCCGAATGTCTTTAGTTGTTATTTGTTGTATAGTATTGCTAGTTGTTTTTTTGTGTGTTTGTTGTGTGTTTTTGTGTTTTAAGTGCTCTTTTTATGCACTGCAGGTTTGCACTGGGGGTTGGGGGGGGATTGCAATTTCATCTGTGCTGTATGTTTAACATGGTGCATATTTGACAATAAAGAACCTTGAACTTGAACTTGAACTTGAACGAACAAAAAGGGATTTGTACCATGAAAACAGCAATTTAATGTCTGCTTAGCTAAACAAAAGAAGCACTTACCATTACATTTGATTAGTTCTTTAGTGTTTGTTAAATGTACCTCATGATGCTCAAATGTTACAATTAACAGACATGTGTTTTTGTTAATAATAAAGGTGTTGTTGTAGATTTGTTTTTGTTATATAAAACACTTATATTAATAAATGAAGCTGA
This sequence comes from Gouania willdenowi, assembly GCF_900634775.1. Taxonomy (NCBI): domain Eukaryota; kingdom Metazoa; phylum Chordata; class Actinopteri; order Blenniiformes; family Gobiesocidae; genus Gouania; species Gouania willdenowi. Next base: position 482,719 of record NW_021144938.1, on the reverse strand, counting down.
GTTATTAAATGTTAAATATTGAGCCTTTTGCACAGCTCTTTGTTCATTCTGTGAATAATGGGGACTTGGTTGGTTTGATGAGGTTTAGTCGGTTTTGTCCCTTTTTTGTGTGAATGTGAGTGTGAATGGGTGAATGAGCTGATATGTAAAGTGCTTTGAGAATTTCATTGTAGGGATAAAGCTCTATATAAATCAAGTACATTTACCATTTGAATAATAAACACAAACACAGTTGTTGTACATGCTGACACCAGTGTAGACAAAATAAGTTATAGTTAACATTGGAGCATGTTAATAATAATTGTTGCTATGTTGTGTATATAATCTTTGTAACTATAAATATAGAACTATCTGACACCACTTTCAGGTGGTGCTTTTTTGTTTTACATATATTACAAAGCTGTAACAATAACATTTATTTTATACAATACAATAATCATGTTATTGTATGGACTGTGGTCTAGGTCAATGAATAAACTGAGTTTTTCATAATTAATGAGTAAATTGATTGATAACCTTATTTATTTAAACTATTGTGGTTTCTCCCAGTCTATGTTAAACTAAAACATTCCCTTTAATACAGTGTGACTATAGAAGGTGATTTTATGTCTGTCTAAAATAATACAGTGAGCAGGTTACACGTATTCTATCATTTTCTGTCTTTATTTGCATGTTTGGTGTTGAAGTAATCCAAAAGTAATCAGTTACATTACTTTAATATAGTGATACTTAGAGTAAGTTACTGATTCTATTTTTTTAACAGGTAACTTGTAATTGTACCAAATTACTTTGTACCAAAGTACGTCATTGCGTTCCAATAATGAGCAAAAAAATGCCCGGATGTACACTATGGCCGTGTTGTAAATGTCTTTTTTTTACTTTTTTTATTTTTCATTTTATTAGTTTATCACTTCAGAGCAAACAGTTGGTGGAACAATGACTGATGACAAACTTTTGGGGTGTGCAGTTACATCAAGCCCTTTAATATTCTTCTCCTTCCTCTCCCTCATCTTCCACACTATCAGCGCCAACTTCTTCATAATCTTTCTCCAGGGCAGCCATGTCCTCTCTGGCCTCTGAGAATTCTCCCTCCTCCATTCCCTCTCCAACATACCAGTGGACAAAGGCTCTCTTGGCGTACATGAGGTCAAACTTGTGGTTTAGTCTGGCCCAGGCCTCAGAGATGGCAGTGGTGTTGCTCAGCATGCAAACGGCCCTCTGCACTTTGGCCAGGTCTCCTCCAGGAACCACAGAGGGAGGCTGGTAGTTGATGCCCACCTTGAAGCCAGTGGGGCACCAGTCCACAAACTGGATGGAGCGTTTGGTCTTAATGGCTGCAATGGCAGCGTTGACGTCTTTTGGCGCCACATCACCTCGATACAGCAGACAGCAGGCCATGTATTTACCATGGCGAGGATCACACTTCACCATCTGATTGGCTGGCTCGAAGCAGGCGTTTGTGATTTCAGACACAGACAGCTGCTCATGGTAGGCTTTCTCAGCAGAGATGACCGGGGCATAGGTGGCCATTGGGAAGTGGATACGAGGGTAAGGCACCAAGTTGGTCTGAAACTCTGTCAGATCAACATTCAGAGCTCCATCAAAACGAAGAGAAGATGTGATTGATGAGATGGTCTGGCTCATGAGACGGTTAAGATTAGGGTATGAAGGGTGCACAATATCAAGGTTCCTCTGGCAGATGTCGTAGATGGCCTCGTTGTCCACCATGAAGGCACAGTCTGAGTGCTCCAAGGTGGTGTGGGTGGTCAGGATGGAGTTGTAAGGCTCAACTACAGCAGTGGAAATCTGGGGTGATGGGTAGACAGAAAACTCAAGCTTGGCCTTTTTACCATAGTCAACAGAGAGCCTCTCCATCAGCAAGGAGGTGAAACCAGAGCCAGTGCCTCCACCAAAGGAGTGGTAGATGAGAAATCCCTGCAGGCCAGTGCACTGATCCGCCTGTAAAAAAAAAAGCAATAAAATCCTTATTAGTTTTAAGATTAGGTTTTATTTCCTGCAACTTTCATTTCTTTTAGATGTACCATTTTACGAGTCCTATCCATAACAAGTTCTATGATCTCTTTCCCAATGGTGTAGTGTCCTCGGGCATAGTTGTTGGCAGCATCCTCTTTTCCTGTGATAAGGTGATCTGGATGAAACAGCTGACGGTACGTTCCTGTTCGCACTTCGTCTATAGAGAAAATCAAAGCAGTAAAGTTATGTAGTTTCAAAATATTCTAATGAAATACACAATTCAGAATAATCTTCAATCCATAGACGTTTTTTTTTTAAAAAAAAACATGACTTATTTAATTGGTGCAGTTTTCCTGACGTTTAGTCACAGGCCCAGGGCGCCATCTGCTGGAAGGGGCCAAATAGCACCACATTTCTTTTTTTTTTAAATGATAATTTAAAAAGGTTTAATGAACGTGAAACACACCCTTTACAATCACTGTACATGTTTTCTCCTAATTGAATATTAATACTAAAAATCTGTAACTTTATATGTTAATCTTCTGCTCATATTTCTATTTATTTTATTCTAATTCTTGTTCTATTCTATATACAGTAATTATATTATGTTGTTTGCACATTGTGTTCTTTGATTTGATTAGTCAGTAACACAAAACCTAAAATCAAACAGGAAAGTAACTGAAACTGTATATACTGTATTTTAACTTTTGATTGCACTGTTTTACATTGTTTTTGGATTTTTGCACCATTGTTGTTATTGTTTCCTTGAGACATTTGCACTATACCTGTAAGTGTTATATTGTATTATTGTAATTTTAAATTTTAAAATAGGTTGTATATTTTTTCAATGGGTTTGTTGTATCACAGAATTGCATTGTTTTGTCTTGATATTTAAAAGAAATGATAATGTGTTCACAGTGATTCCAGTATAAAGAAGTATTCTGTGTATAGTTATAAGTTTGTTAGTCATAGTTCTGATATAATCATATAATAATGAGTAATGATATGATTACAAACCGATGACAGTAGGCTCCAGGTCTACATAAAGCGCTCTGGGGACACGTTTCCCTGTCCCAGTTTCACTGAAGAAGGTGTTGAAGGAGTCGTCTCCTCCTCCAGATTCCTGGTTAGAAAGCACCTGTCCGTTTGGCTGAATCCCATGCTCCAGACAGAAAAGTTCCCAGCAGGAATTACCGATCTGGACTCCAGCTTGGCCCACATGAATAGAAATAATCTCACGCTGCAGAGAGAAAACAATATATCAGGATCCTGGCATCACTTAATCATGACATCAGTTGGTCATATGCTAATTTGTTTATTGCAAAATCTAATCATTTGTTCAATTATGAATATAAAGCAGATGAAGACAATGAAATCCTGTCTTACCATTGTTTATCTTTCTTTTTAAATGCTCAGGCTTTGGAGAGAAGTTGTAGTGTGTTTCGACACCGTGTACTGTGAACTACACGCACGAAGTCTGACGTAATAACCAGTACGTCATTGCGTTCCAATAATGAGCAAAAAAATGCCCGGATGTACACTATGGCCGTGTTGTAAATGTCTTTTTTTTTTACTTTTTGTGTTAATGTCGAAGATGCGACTGTAGACTTAGATAAAGTTATAAAAATATTCACAGATTCAGCTTTTCTGGACCAATAACTCATCAACGGAACATTGCTTTTACAAAACCGAGACCTCGTTACAATCACAGCAAGGTGGACTGAACGCTACAAGCGGATTTTCCTCAAAACGAGCCGTTCTCCGCTCTTGGTCATTTATATTGGCCTCTACGCGGAGCCGACTGTGGCTGGAATAAGCAGGGACCGTCTGCAAATTACAACACCGGAAAAAGGTACAAAAAATAAAAACCAATAACTTCACAAAGGAAAGTGGTAGTGTCATAAAACTTACAGCACACATAGTTGAACTTTTCTTGATTATACTACAACACTTAGTTTTTAATAAATATTCATGTAATTTTAGTGATTTTTTCATTAAATAAGTACTAAAATATGCAATAACTGTACTATTACATGTTGTAGTGTAATCAAACTCACAGCACACATAGATTAACTCTTCATGATTATACTACAACACTTCGTTTCAACAAATGTGCTTTTATAACATTTTAGTGACTTTTTTTCATTAAATAAGTACTAAAATATGCAATAACTGTCTTATAACATGTAGTAGTTTTTTTTTTTTTTTTTTTTTTTTTTCAGAGCACACATAGTTAATCAAGAAGAGTTCAACTATGTGTGCTGAGAGTTTGATGACACTACAACATGTTACTGAATGAAAAGCTGAACCTGTGAATATATTTCTAACTTTACCTAAGTGGTTCCTCACCCCTCCTGTTCCACTGATTGCTGGGCGGTGACTCACACATTTTATATACGGTTCTGGCCGCACTGTGTTAGTGTTCCTCTGCTGTCAGAATACCGCTGCTGCGTCAATGCGGCTGTTTTATTTTTATCAGCAGCCTATGCTCTTTAGACTTTGATTTATTTTGTATTTCTTTTGTGTGCATTGACATTCTGTTGGAGATTTAATACTTTGTTTATTGATTTATTTGCTCCTTCAATTGTGTTCTGATTTCAATTTCAATTATTTCGTAGTTCCTTTGTATTTGAAATTTAAAATATTTGTTTACTGATTAATTGAATTTCATTTCTTTTGTATTTCTTTTGTTTGCGTTGATAATCTGTTGGAAATTTAATTATTTTTCATTTTTGTATTGATTTGAATTTGATTTATTTTGTATTTCTCTTGTATTTGAGATTTAATTGTTAATTGTTGATTGAGTTCAATTTATTTCGTAGTTTGCTTTTGGTTATATTGTATTTTGTTATTTCCATCCATCCATCCATTTTACCGCTTTTATCCGGGGCCAGGTCGCGGAGGCAGCAGTCTCAGCAGAGATGCCCAGACCTCCCGATCCACACACACCTCCTCCAGCTGTTCTGGGGGGACCCCGAGGCGACTCCAGGCCAGCTCAGAGACATAGTCCCTCCAGCGTGTCCTGGGCCTACCACGTGGCCTCTTCCCAATAGGACATGCTTGAAACACCTCCTGAGGGACGCGACCAGGAGGCATCCAAAACAAATGCCCGAGCCACCTCAGCTGGCTCCTTTTAACGTGAAGGAGCTCTACTCCGAGCTCCTCCTGAGTGACTGAGCTTCTCACCTTATCTCGAAGGGTGCGCCCAGCCACTCTGCGAAAGAAACTCATTTCGGCCGCCTGTATCCGCGATCTTGTCCTTTCGGTCATTACCCAAATCTCATGACCATAGGTGAGGGTAGGAACGTAGATCGATCGGTAAATTGAGAGCTTTGCCCCCCAACTCAGCTCCCTCTTCACCACAACAGTCCGATACAGCGACCGCATCACTGCTGACGCCACACCGATTCGTCTATCTCAATCTCACGCTCCATCCTACCCTCACTCGTGAACAAGACCCTGAGATACTTGAACTCCTCCACTTGTTATTTCTATATTGTTTATTGTTTAGTGAGTGTGCTGGGTGGTCATTTTATGGTTCTCCTTTGCCCTGTGGACAGGTGCTGTGGACTCCGGTTGGCGACCCAATCCCTGGTGTGTGTGTGCGCAGTGTCACGAGTGATTGTATGATTTCCTCGTCCCTCCTTGGTTTTGGGCCTCCGAGGTAACCCAGCACTGTCCATTCCCCTCTGCTGGCCTTGTCTAATATTAGGTATCGATAGCAGGTGAGCTGCTTTTAACACTCATTGTAATAAAGATTATTTGTACTTCTGAACACTGTCTCTGGCCCCGTGGTTAATTTTGAACCTGTGTAGCCTTTAGTCCACATGTTACAACTGGTGATAACTTCCTGGAGTGAAATTCCCCAGGTGGCGTTGTTCAGCAACCAGATTGATTATTTTATGATCCTCATCTTGCCACACAAACTTTAACTCATATTCAAAACACAGATGATATAAACTCCCCTGCCAAAAATATATGAAGGTAGATAAAATAAAATAAAATCTCGCAAGAACTGTCACTCAGGCCATTTCAGCTGGACTACAGATGAGAATACACAAAAAAGGACGGTTCAGAAGAAATCAAGAATGTTTTGACCAGAGAGACATGTAAACCCATGTAAATTTGCGATGGTAAAACAGGGGACGGGACCCGGATAAGCAAACTGCTTCTCTCGTCTCCTTTTTCGGCATGTACAAAAAAGAAAAAAAAAAAAAAATGCAAAAAAAAAAAAAAAAAAAAAAAAAAAAAAGTGAATGTAACCAAGTCGGAAATAAACTGAATAAATAAATAAATAAATAAATAAATAAATAGATATGTTGCAAAATGGGATTTAGGTGAGAAAAATATTTGTGCATTTGTAGCTGCAGAATTGAGAAGTTGTAACCGTAGAATTGTGGTTATAAACAATAACTGGCACAAGAAATAAAGAAAAAAAAAACATACGAGTAAATGTTTGGTTACATGTTTGCAACTGTCATTTTATTTTTGTAATATCATTCTACACATTTGGTAATATTTTTTCTGTGACTTCACGTTCAGATCATGCATGTGTGAATATTTTCTTTGGGTTTAAATTGTAATTCTACAGGTTTACATTTTTTCCCATCATTTGTCTTGTGAAAATCATTTCACACGTGGGTGAATTTTTTATTTATTTTTTAACACAAGCTCACATCACATTCAACAAGTTCTCCCATTTTGCAACATATCTACCTTCATAAAAATACACAGCTCCAACATCTGCAATAATATCAATGATTCATGTAAAAAAAATACTTTGAGTCTTTGTGCAGTGACTCAACAGAAATGTGAACCTACCTCAAAATCTATTAGCTAAATGTTGCAATATCAGCTCATTTGTGTTCCCTACAATAATGTACTGATGTTCTAGAACAGTGGCTTTCACACTTGTTTGTACCCCCTTTTTCTTATTTCTGAATCACAGTACCTCCTTTATCCGACTACAACAATTTGCTTAGAAAACTATTTAAAAACATCTATAGAGCATGATGATGGAATGAACGACTGATAACACACATGTTAAAGAATCTCATTTTGTAAACAAGTGGAAATACACATTATTTCGTGCAGTGGTTCCCAACATTTTTTGGATCGTGACCCCATATTAATATCAAGAATTTATGGCAACCCCAAAGACATTTTGTTTTCTAGAATTAGTTTTTGATCATGTTTGAGCTCAGATATATTTTCACTGCATTTTAGTTGAACTAGATTTATATTTCACAAAGTGAAAGTATAGAAATACAGTTGTTAAAGATTGTGTTGTTTAAATTTAATTAAAAGAAAAACAATAATATATTAAAAATCTTATTGAATTTTTCAGAAATTTCAGGCAACACCAAATAAACTCCAGGTGACCCCAAGGTTGAGAATCAATGATTTAGTGCCTCCTGAATAGATTTATATCTATAGTTTTCATCATATCCAGTCATCTCATGTCTGGGGTGGGACCAAGACAGACACTTTATTTGTTCCACTCTCTTTCTCTCTCAAGTAACCCCTGTAGTGCCATCGCGAACCCTTAGGGGTACACGTAACCTAGGGGGTACACGTAACCTAGGGGGTACACGTAACCTAGGGGGTACACGTAACCTAGGGGGCACCCTCCTAAAAGTGCAGGAATCACAGGATATTTTAAACCTTGGAACAAATTACCTATGGACCTGAAAAACATGTCAGCTTTACGCATATTTAAAAGATCTTTAAAATCATTATTTTACCAACATTAATGTATATATCGTGTTTTCTTAATGTATTTACCGGTGTAACGAACACGTGTCAATCACCATGATGGAAGCTAATGGGGATCCAATGAACAAATAAAGCAATAAACATGCATCACAAAGCTTTAAAATAGACCCTGATTTCTTATTTGTAATCATTGATCAGCTGATCAAAGGTTCAAGTTTCAGTAATGTGTAGCTCTACTGTTCCTGTTGATCACAGTGCAGGGCACTATGTCTGTTAAAACTTATACCACAGTGATTTTCAAATCATAATGTTTCATGGTATCAGAGTATAGGGTATAGTTACTGCAGTACTTTATAAATGACTTTTTTCTTTTTACTGTCATAAGGAGTGAATGTTATAGAAACAATAATTAAATACACATTGTGTCTCTGTGTCAGACTTTCAGACACTCATTCACAGTTGAGATATAAACCAGTAATGTACTGTTGTGGCCACTAGACGGCGGTGTTTCTCCACACATCAGCTGTCCTTCTTTAGGACGCACCACACTGGGTGAACTAAACACACATTCTAATATATTATATTGATAATTCATCACTTATGTTTATTTTGCATTAAAATTTTCAACATACTTGAAATGTTATTTTTTTTTTTTTTTTTTTTTAGTTTGGATTTAAACATTTTTTTTTTTTTTTTTTTTACTTTAAAAAGGTGTGTCTTATTACCAGTATTTGAAGCTATTCTATATTGTATTAGTCCTTACTTTATATGCCTGTGAATCTTGACTTGACTTTAATTGTATTTAAAGCACTTTGAAATATCATTATTATATAAATATCATTAGTCAGTATAAGAAAGAACAGCAACAATTTTACCAAGAACAGCAATGATATATAATATTAGGGGTTGGGGCTGCTTGGGGCTTCCTCGGATGTGTGTGTGGGGGGGCGGTGGCAGCCTCTCTTGGGGGCATCTGGGGGGTTGCTCAGCCGCGGGGGGGGGTTGCCTGGGGCTCCCTGGCCCCCGCTCTTTCTGCTGGCCTGGCTGCATCTGCGGGCCCAGGGCAGTTCCTGGGATTGCAGTAGCGTTTTTTTTTTTGCACATATACTGGTAAACGATGCACTGGCACGCCTTGGGATGTGGGATAAAACTCATACTGGGCTTAACCTTAGACACGTAAATCCCAAATACCTGCTTTAGGTACTTCACTCATTCCACCTGTTCACAGCCACCACCATTATAGCTAAGCTTCACACTTGTCACCATACTGGCTGGATTACACAACATAATAAGCACAATTTATTCTACAACCTCACATCTCACCCTCACTGCAAAACAGTCTATTCTTCCCCACCTTTTCTATTTCCTGCCTTGAGTCTCTCCTCCCTGCTCCCTTTCCCCTCCCCTTCCCCCTCCCCCTCCACTTAGGTGTAACACTGCTCTCCCTTTTTATATCCTCCCTATAATAAAAGACTTCTTACCCTTCCTTAGGGAGGGCTGGTGATGGTCACAATTAAGCAATAAAATAAATCAATGTATTTTATTGCAATAACAAAATATGCATTGCTGTCTCATAATGATTGCACTTCCTGTGGTGTTGACCTTTGACAGCATGTGCAGAGAAGTAAAAAAAAAAAAATAAATAATAATAATAATAATATTAGGGGTGTGTATTGCATGGCATCTGGCGATATGATTCTTACCCCGATACATAGGTTACGATACGATACGATTTATCCCGATATTAAAGTACGTATGAGGCGATTACTGTGATTTCTTTTTATATATGACTTAAAAAACAACTAATCTGTAAATGTGTACACCTTTATGAGAACATTATGTATGAAATATACTTTATTGGCATATTTTACACTCAAAACATTGGCTTTAACATGCCATGAGCCAACAACTTCAAATTAAAAATAACATATAATCTGCCTGTGGCAGAATAATGTGATATAGCAGGAAGAGCTCCTGAAAAATGAGACTATTTATTACTACTTAATACTTATTTACTGTAAAAAGTAACATGGCTCATACTGAGTGTACCAACAGAAAGTTAGGATGTTCTACACATGCAGTTAATGCAGAGACAGGACTTCACATATGAAGTGGATTTGCAGGCCTGCTGGTTTTTTTTCTTTTCTTTTTTAACCCAAACTTTAGAAGTGACAGAACAAGATGTGATTTCCATGTTTGTGTGGGTCTTAGTGTTGAAATACTAAATGCATTGATGAGTGTGACAGACTAAATATATTATATCTCTAAAGTGAGGCATCTATTATCAAAATCAGATCTGGAACTGTTCATACACACATTTATATCATCTCGTATTGACTATTGTAATTCTGTTTTTACTTGTTTTAATAAGTCGACCCTAAACAGACTCCAGATTGTTCAGAACGCTGCTGCCAGACTTTCAACTGGTGCTTCTAGAACATCCCACATCACCCCCATTCTTGCTACTCTGCACTGGCTTCCAGTTAAGTTTCACATAAAATATAAAATATTAGTTCTCACGTTCCGAGCAGTACATGATCAGGCCCCTAAATATATCTCAGACTTGTTGTGCCCCTACTCATCGGTCTTCAGGTCAGGGTCTCCTAAAGACCCCAAAAACTACATTTAAAACCAGAGGAGACCTGGTGTTCCAGGCTGTAGCTCCCAGACTCTGGAATAACCTGCACCAGTCTCTCTGGGAGCTCAACTGTGTGGTCACTTTTAAAAAACTGCTGAAGACTACATTTTACAGAAAAGCTTTTATTTACTGGATTAGAATTTTTATTTATCCTTTAATGTTGCTGTTCTTATGATATTTATGCACTCTTGTTTTATTATTCTATTGTGTTGCACTTGTACTTTTACCACAACTCTGTACAGCACTTTGTGATTTTATCTGCAAAAAGCACTTTATAAATAAAACTTACTTACTTACTATTATAGAACTGGGATAACCTATATGACAATCAATGAAACTATTTATTATCAGAAATTAAGCAACTGCAAAAAACTAAGCTGACAGGAGGGAAAAGTACTGAATAATAACAGCATCAATAGAAATGTAATATAGAAAGTATCCCAAAAAGTACTTGAAATTGAACGGTTACCGTGGCAGCAAGATGAAAGAGACTCAAACAAAACTAAATCTTCAGTTGCTTCTCTCACTGCAAGTGGTGAAGTAGCAAAAACTCTCTCTGAGCATCTTTGCATCAAAAAGTAAAACAATCAATTTTTGTGAAATTTGAAAGGTTAAATTGTAAAAACCTGAGAGAGGAATGGCTGCTGCAGGTAAGACACAATTTACAGACAAAATATGAGGATTAATTTTAATCTGCTCAGTAAGATGAAAGAAAAATGTAGTCATTGAAGGAATTACTGGCTTTTCTTTAGGAAAAAAAAAAGATTATTATAATTAATACATTTTTTTTCCAAAAAAGTACAGATTATACTTAAAATAATTCTTGAAAAATAAGTTTAATATCTTATGTAGATGATACTGTTTGAAGTGTGAAAAAACTCTGTCTAAGTATCTTTGTATCAGAAGTAAAACAAGCTATTTTTGTGAAGTTTGAAAGCTTCAATTATAAAAACCTGAGTGAGGAATGGCTGCTGCAGGTAAAACAGACTTTACAGACATAATATGAGAATGAATTTGAATCGGCTAAGATGAAAGAACACTGTAGTCATTGAAGGATTCACTAGATTTTCTTTAAAAAAAACATAAACAGAAGTACAGATTGTCATTATTAGAGAATACGTTTACTCTGGTTTTAATATATTAAAAATACTTTTCCTTGAAAAATAGGCTCAATATTTGATGTAAATGATACTGTTTGGAACACTTTGTGGGAGCTTTCAGAATCAAAGATGTGTGTGCATATCTTTTTACTGTAAAAAGTGCTCAGTGTACCAACAGAAAATTAGGATGTGCTACACATGCAGTCAATACAGGGACAGGACTTCACATGTACAGTGGATTTTCAGATACTGTTGGATTCTCTATCATCTTGCAGTTAGACAACCTTTCACTTTCAAATAATGTCAATAATCTGTTTCCTATATTGTACATGCATGTATTCAGTGTGGACAAATGAACTTAAAGTACTTAATACTGTACCTAACTATTTTTGAAGTATCTGTACTTTACTATTATTCTTGAGGGATATTTTTTCATTACGTTTCTATTGATGCTCTTGTTACTCAGTACTTTTTCCTCTTGGGCTTTTTTTCCAACCCAAACTTTAGAAGTGACAGGACAGAACAATATTTCCTTCTTTGTGTGAGCATTAGTGTTAAATTACTGAATACTAACCTTGTGCCCTGTCATTTCACTTTGACAGCACATCCTCTAATGGTAGGGCATGCCCTCCAAAGCCCCTCCACTCGATACACAATCCTAGAGTTTATCGGAGAAGGTAGCTTTGGGAAAGTTGCCAAGTGTCGTGCTCACAACAGCAGCAAATTGGTGGCAGTAAAAATCCTAAAGAAGGAGTATTTTCAAGATGTGGAGGACGAAGTAAGTGTTTGGTGCCTTCAACAGAACTTTAACTATGAATTTTTGGGGTAAAGTGATATGAAGGTGATCTAACTGTCCTTTTTTCCCTCCAGCTGTCAGTGTTGAAGACCATCAGCTCTCTGAATGCTGACCACTTCAATCTGGTCACATTCTATGAGCAGTTTGAATACCTGGGCTATAAGTGCCTCGTCTTTGAGCTGTTGGACGTGGATTTGCTCCACCTGGTTCGTTCACTGAACGTCAACCACATCCGTCCTATTGCAAAGCAGGTATGAATCTTTTTGTTTCTTGCTGATTGATTAGGAAAGCCTTGAGTTCAAACCTGAGCTTAAACAGCTCCATAAGAGGAACTCCATTCTCATCCTGTCTTTTCTCATTGTGTCCCTGCAGCTGATGGTGGCATTACAGGGACACAAAGCTGTAAGAGTAATGCACACTGACATCAAGCCAGACAACATTATGATGGTCAACATTGATGAAAGTCCATTCAGCGTAAAGCTCATTGATTTTGGAATGGCTTCTCCCATCTCTGCCGCCATGCCCGGGCTCAGACATCAGCCCATCGGCTACAGGTATGAGGGTGTCACCCTGAATGACTTATGGGTTTTTGGAACAAACCTGTGTTATTATAGTGTTGGTACTTAATGCTAAAATATAGAGTTCTGAAGTATATTTCATTCATTTTGCTTCACAGGGCCCCAGAGGTTTGTCTTGGCCTTCCTTACTCGGGGGCCATTGACATGTGGGGAGTGGGCTGCACGCTGGCATTCCTCTTCCTAAATGACAACCTCTTTCCTGTCCACTGTGAATACCTCATGGTAGGTCGTCTTTTCTATACATCATCCCTCCATTTATTTAATTACCCATGTGCTCTTTTTTACAGGTATAGAAAGTGTTGAAGAACTGCCCCTAATGTGTATAATTGTGTGTTTTTTGTGCAGATGCAGAGCATGGTGGAGATGCTGGGAATGCCATCAAAGTACCAGCTCCACTTTGGCTTATACAGCAAGAGGTTCTTTTGTCATGAGGTGGATGAATTGGGCACAAGATGGAGGCTGCTGGTAAAACATAGTTTTTATTGTTGTTGAACCTTGACTGTTGCCCTAAACTTATCTTAAACCCCTTATATTGTCATTGTGTTTCCTCAGACACCAGAAGAGTACACCTCTAGGAACAGAAGACAAGCTGAGGAGTGGCCCGAATATCGTCCACATTTGTCATCATTAGATGACCTGCTCTATGTAAGTGTTCTCTATGACATTTGAGTTCAAATACTTAGAGATCTCTTCTTTAAAATCTAACCTACTTCAGACATGTTTATAAGCTGAATTTACTCACCATTATCGTTAACATGAGCAAGAGAGGTATAAACTAGTGTATTGACCAAACTCTATTTAATTTAATCCAGATGTCTGAACTAGGGGACAATGAGACGGTAGAAGACAGGAAGGCCTTCATCGAGTTCCTGAAAGAACTGTTGAATCTGGATGGGGAAGAGAGAATCTCTCCCATTGATGCTCTTCAGCATCCCTACATTACAGGGTCATACCTGAGCCAGGAGCCAGACAACAGAGAACAGTGAGTAACTGCACTGTGAAAGCGATCACGCACATGAAGGTCATTTTGTTGTTCTTTTGAATTTTGTACTAATCTTCTTTTATTTTTCCTCTAGTCAAACCGAGGCACAGGTCATTGAAGAACATTCACCTGAAGATTGGGATGCCGAGTACCCTCTCTTCAACGAACACAACAAATGTGGACTCATTGTGGCATATTAGCCCAAAGATTGAAATACCAAGTACCCTCTCTCATGCAATTGGTAAATGTAGACATTCTGAGTAGTATTTTCTTGTTCTTCTTTGTAAATTTGTTTATTTCAATGTATTTTTTAAGTAACTGTATTGAATGAATAATCTTAGTATATTTTTTTTATTTCATTGTATTTGTAAATAATCCTATTGCATGAATTTTTTAGCCACATTTTTACAATAAATATTTATGACTTACCTGCTTTGTTAATGTTTTCATAGTTTTGACCCCTTTCTCAAACATTTTCATTTTATTTTATTTTTTTTTTTTAAAGGATTTTTTTTGGCTCTAGTGGCCTTTATATGACAGTTGCTTGACAGGAAGGGGGGTCAGAGAGAGCAGGGAATGACACGCAGGAAAGGGTCCCAGGCCGGGAATCGAACCTGGACCCGCTGCAGGTGAGGAGCTATAGCCTCTATACATGGGGCGCTCTACCCACTGAGCTAAACACCGCCCCATACATTTTCATTTTAGTTCTTCGGGGAAGTCCCTGACATTGTAGTGTGCTAAAAGTTCTGCAGAGCTGCTAAATCTCCTGGAACAAAATGAAAAGGGGCTTTGTTTTCATAAGTCACTAAGGGTTATGGCATATTGCCCAATACAATGTCGGCCTCAAAACTAATTCCGAACTCCAACTTGGTAGCATGATCTCAACTTCCTCCTATGGTTACCAGGAGTCCATGTGGCCTTTGTCCTGTCTATTCACCTCATGCAATTCTTCAAATATTAATAATTTATGAACAGTCATAATAATTTTGACTCTGTCCATAATCAGTTTCCTATGGAAGAGCTCAGTACAGTACAAAAATAATGAAAAGGGTCAGCCATGGGTGTAGCTAACAAAACTGCACATCAAAATGAAAAAGGGCCTCTGCTCTCTAAAAGGTGACAGGGATTGCTCTCCTCTATCACCCACTGAATATATCAAAATGATGAAGACAATTAGGACCTGAATTATAATTAGGGCATTGTTCGCCACAAACAATCAAAGTAGTACTTGGATCAATTATTCACTGTACAGGTGCAGCAGATCTCTCAATCAATCAATTTCAATCTTTTATTTGTATAGCGCCAAATCATAACCAATGGTATCTCAAGACACTACAGTAGAGCAGTCTTAAGGACGGACTCTTCATTTTATGGATACACACATATGCATATATACGTATATACACATGCATATGTATCCCACACCCAACATGAATTCATCATGGCGGCAAGGAAAACCTTCTGTTAAGCAGCAGGAACCTTGTGTGGATCCCATTCCTATGATGAACAGCCATCCACGTTATGCTGTGTTGGGTGTGTGCAGAGGAAAGGGTGGAGACAGAGTTGTTGAGACTCTGTAACTCCACACTAAGGATCCCACGGACCTGCAAGACAAAAGCCAGGAGGAGCAAACACACAATGGAAGAAGCAGACATAGAGGGAGTGTTAGAGAGAGGAATGGGACCCTCTCCGGTCCCTCTCTAACCTAAATGACCTCTCTCTTAAAGGGGACATTTCATGGTTTTAAATCCTTCCTTTTTACATATAAATCACACAGTTGTGGTCTATATAAAGCGGAACTGCAATGCTTGGGTCTGAATTCCTCATTATTATAGCTCCACAGGCACCTTTTCTACCCCTTTTCTGATGTGCTTCTAAGAGCAACTCCATATCCCGCTCCCTCTTCAAGTGACACTCGGTTCAACTCCACCCTGCTCGGCCATTTTTGTAGTTTGATAGAAGAGATTCGGCTATGTAGCGGCGCATAAACTTTTTATTCAAAGGTTATTTACAAAATGTCAACAACAGAAGACTTGTTCCAGCCAGAGTCGGACCCGGCGGAGCGAGATGAAAATGAAGATGATGAACCTGCAGAACCCTAACAAGTGAGCTAACACAAGCACCGAGCTAACACAAGCACCGAGCTAACGCTAGCGCCAAGCTAACGTCACGAAATGCATTTTAATAGTCTTTTCAAAGACCAAAACGTCAAAATGAAATGACTAATGAAAACTTTAGACTTAAATTAAATCACGTAGGCCATATCATCAAGGATCTAAAACGAGCACACAGCGCTAACATCTGAAGTCTGAAGACGGTGCAACTGCTAAGCAACTGCTAATGCTAACAAAACAATGACAGGGACGTCTTATCATCACACTTTTTAGCGTTATTTACAGCTTACCGGAGTGCTCTGTTCATCGTCTCCAAAGATAGAAGGAATTGAACCCTCAATCAGACAAAGTCTTTTTTCAAATCCTTCTTTATACTGGTGGAGGTTGCAGAAGCAGTCATCCTTGAAGTGCTTCGCGCACACAAAAATGACCTTACCCACAGATGTGGGCACATTTCCGTGAAAAATAAAACTCAACCAGGCACTTTGAAAAGGTTCTGATGCTGGGAGATGGTGTAATGAAGCGTGTGGGTTACTACATCCAGCAACTGAACATTTTGACTTGTCCTCTCGTAACTTCGGCATCCTTGAGCTTGGACTACAAAATAAAAGCGAGAAATAAAAATGGCGGATTGCTCGAAGTGGTGGACCTGGAGTTGATGTACTAATTTGGCAGTTCCGCTGCAAATACTGTGATGTAATAGTTAAAAAAACGTAATAGAGAATAGAAAAATCGAAACAGATTGAAAAATATGAGCAAAACAGAATATAAAGATATCTACGGAGCACCTGAAGAGACTAATTTGATTTTTTCTGTACTTCTAAACACTCTAAATATACAACAAAATGCATTTAAGGGATAAAAAAGTGGATTTAGCATGATATGTCCCCTTTAACGCCCTCTCCAACCTCTCTTCAACCGAGCATGCCAGAACCCCCCGGCAGTCTATGCCTATTGCATCTTAACTATGAGCTGGTCCCTAACTAAAAGCTTTACCAAAGAGGAATGTTTTGAGCCTAACCTTAAAGGTAGAGTGTCTGCCCCCCGAACCGTGGTTGGTAGGTGGTTCAAGAGAAGTTCCTGAGGTCCTATATGTGTGAAACAGTTTAGGTTAGGCTTATTTACATTTAATGGTACAGCAGGCCCAGGTGAAGGCAGGGAGTGGCTAATTTTATCTCTCATCTTATGAGTTTTATTGTTAAAAAATGTCATAAAGTCCTCACAGCTGAGGGCTAGAGGAATCATGGGCTCAATTGAGCTCTGACTTTGTGTTAACCTGGCTACAATGCTGAAAAGGTACCTCGGATTATTTTTATTTTCTTCAATTAGTGAGGAGTAGTATGTAGATTGAGTATGTTGTAAGGCTGTCATGTATTTACTATGGCTTTCTTGCCAGAGTATTCGTGACTCCTCTGTTTTATTGGAGCGCCACATTCTCTCTAATTTACGGGTTGTTTGAGTGTGCGAGTTTCAGAGCTAAACAATCCGTGTATCATTCGTTCATTCGTTTTTCATTATGTAACAAAAACATGAAAAACAAAAAAAAAACACTCATTATTTGATATTTGTTTACAAAACCAAAATGAAAAAACAAAAAACGCCTTGTTTTTCAAATCCAAGCTCTTTTACTTCGGTACAGAAAACGAAAAATGGAAAACAAACATCTTTATTAATTTTCTCCATTACCGATTTGCCAAAGTACGTGACCCGGAAGTGTCATCTGACGCTAATGGCTATGCTAACGGCAGTTCGGCATGACAAGATCGCTGCTTCCAGCTGTGCATCCAAAACGTGTCCTTTTTGCTTTAGCAGGTGTTGAACACAGAACCTCCTCACGGACATTTAGGAGGATTTTGAGACTCCTAAGTGTTGCAGAGATAAAGATATCACAGAATGTGTAACGCTTCACTTCCGGGTCACGTACTTTGGCAAATTGGTGATGGAAAAAACAAATAAAGTTGTTCGTTTTCAGTTTACCATTTTCTGTACCGAAGCAAAAGAGCTTGAATTTGAAAAACAAGGCGTTTTCCATTTTTTTCATTTTGGTTTTGGAAACAAATATCAAATAATGAGTGTTTTTTTGTTTTTCATGTTTTTGTTACATAATGAAAAACGAATGAACGAATGATACACGGATTCTAAACCACGGAGCTTTCCTCTGACGTTTAATAGTTTTTTCCGTCAATGGGGCAATTGAGTCCAAGGTGGATTTTAGTAGACTAGCAGAGCTATCGACAAGCAGATCCAGTTGAGAGGGGCTATAATTAATATCATAGTTATTTATTGGATGGTGCACTGAGTTTAAGGCAGCAGGAATGGCCTCTTTAAATTTAGCCACAGCACTATTGGACAGATTTCTACTCGTAACTATTTTATTGCACAGTGCGAGATCCTTTTGGACAGAGATCGACAAACTACGGCCCGCGTGCCACATCCGGCCTGTTGGTCTTTTTATTCCGGCCCGCCGAAGCCAAAATAAACAATTAAAACACAAACAGAATCGTCGACTCCATCATGTATTTCCTCAACACCCGTGGGAACCATTCTCCTATTCTCCGCTTACGCCCACCCTTTTCCAGCCTCCCAGCCATTCAACACGCAGAACACTTGTAAACAAAGACGAACATTGGCAGATAAAGCTGCACGTAACAATGATGCCTTAACGTGCATGGGAAACCACAACACTGTTACACATTGAATAAACTTAATGTGGAACATTACTCATTAACATATGACCCAGTCCGTTACAATATCATAATTATGAAAGCATTTATTTGACTTTGTCCTGTAATGCCTGGCGTCCTACTAGGTATGGACAGAAAATGTAAAATGAGGAAGAAAGATTGAAGGCATTGCTACCTGCTACAACTAATAAAAGAAATGCAGTAAAGAAACCTGATGTCAGAGTAAATTCCTGTCAAACATCTTCTGAGTGGGTCTCTCGTCCTATCAAGTACAGGACAGTTAAGAGAGTACTTGACAATAAAAAACCGCTTGTGGATTTACCGAAGAAGGGAAACAGGCTCCAAGGAGATCCAGTCGGACTCCAGTTCCAGTCCGACTCCAGATCCAGTCCGACTCCAGATCCAGTCCAACTCCGGTTCCAGCCTGACTCCTGCCCAGTTCCAGCCTGACTCCAGTTCCAGTCCGACTGAGCTCCAGTTCAAACTCCAGTGGCAGGCAAACAGTCAAGCTTCAGGCACATCCTAATCTCAGACAAGATGGCAGAACCAGTGTCTGTGCAGCAATTGAAGGCCCTCAGAACAGTGGCCAAGAGACAGTTGACAAAGATTGTAAATCGTGTCGGAAGGACATATACCGAGATGACTGTGGAAGAGCTTGAAGAAAGTTTCTTTAAACTGACAACTGAGGGTGCAAAGATAAAGGACATAAACAATGACATAGAGGCCGAGCTGCTTGCTGAAGTAGGAGAAGCTGAACAACTTAGTCCTGAGCAAAGAACTGACTTGGCCAGGACAGAAGAG
The DNA here is from genome assembly GCF_900634775.1 of Gouania willdenowi. NCBI lineage: Eukaryota > Metazoa > Chordata > Actinopteri > Blenniiformes > Gobiesocidae > Gouania > Gouania willdenowi. The sequence goes on along the minus strand of NW_021144938.1, from coordinate 463,337 downwards.
GAGTGTCAAACCAAGCTAAAGGAGACCAAAAGCCTACTGCAAGGGAGATTGTGGGCGGACTTTGAAGAAGCAGAGGTGACACTGGCACTGGAAGCTGCCGAGAAAAGAAACCAAAGGTTTACAAGCATCCAACCAGCCACGACCAAAGAGACCTATGATTTTATGGTAGACCATCTGGAGCAGCTTTTAAAGACGGCAAAGGCAACCTTCCAGAAATGGTATCGCTGGACTCCCCGTCCTGAAGCTAGGTACATCACCCAACTGCTAAGAGTTCTTGAGCAGTCCCTCCCAGAGTTGGTGTCCAGGAAAGCTGATTACATTCAGGCTAAAAGGGAAGAGGAAGGAAGAATGTCTATGTTTGGTCAGACTGCTTCATTCACACCAGCCATTAGACTGAAGCCAACATCCCTTCCAAAGTTTACAGGGAACCATCAGGATCAAAAGAGGTCAAGAAGTTCCAGTTGCTCGACAGTTTGGAAGACAAAATAGTCAGAGACCTGCGGCTCTCGTCCTACAACTCAGCAGATGACATTGTTTGGGTGCTAACTAACCGCTTTGGAAATCGCACGGCCATTGCTGTTGAGATAGTGGAAGAGCTACAAAGGTTACCACCCATTAGGAGTCAACAGCCAAGAAGAATTATAGATTTGATTCAAGCAGTTGAGAAAGCCCTGAGTGATCTGCAGGACCTTGGTGATACTGGAGCCATAAAAAATCCCTTGACAACCAAATCTATAGAAAGTAAGCTTCCTGATGGACTCAAAAAAGAATGGTTGCTGTATGCTGCTGAGAAGGGAAATGAATGTACTCAAGAGAATCGTTTCGACAACCTGTTGTTCTTCCTAAAAAGCCAAGAAAGTATTTACAAACAGATGGATCAGCTAAAAGATGATGAAACCAGTCGGAGAGAGACAAGGTTGGAACCTAGACAAGCCAGGACCAGAGCTACAGGGTCCAGTAGCAGTGACACCTTGTCAATATGCAGACTCTGTGAGGACCCAAAGCATTCCAAGAAGCTGTACCATTGCAAAAAGTTTCGATTCATGAAACCTGCTGAGAGGGAAGAAGCAGTAAAGAGGGCCGGTGCATGCAAAAAATGTCTAGAGGTCCACGAAAGAAGCTATACTTGTTAACCTGCCTTCCTATGCCAGAGGCCAGAGTGTGAAAATTGGTCAAATCATCACTACTACCTCTGCACAAAAGCTGAAAAAACTCCCAGAACGAGCAATGGTAGCACACCAAGGGGAAGCAGGTGCACAGAGGCTCAAGAGGTTTTCCTGGCAAAATTGTCACCTGATCTCGCTCAGCAATGCAAGAACGCTTTCTGCAACACAGTGTCTAGGACCCTAAACTCTAAGAATCAGTCAGATCTACTGGAAGACCAAGGTGTCCAAGAAATACCTGTCATCGTGATGATCTTGGAGGTGACGGCAAATGCAGGTCAGAAGATTGGGACATTGATCGACCTAGCATCAGACACAAATTATATCACCCACGCGGCAGCAGAGAGGCTTAATTTACGGTGCGAGGATGTCACACTGATAGTGCACGGAGTTGGAGGCATGAAGACCTCAGTGAAAACAAAAAGGTGTCTCTTGAAAATTAGGGTTCACTCCATTCAAGGAACCATAATTTCCCACCAACTGCTATGCTACGGTCTTGACAGTATTGCTGGAATCCAGCGACATGTCTCAACAAGACAACTGGCACGTTTCTTCCCAGATGTCCATCCTGATGAACTGAGAAGGCCAAAAAGGATAGATCTCATCAGTCACAAGGAAGGCAGACTGGTCCCACAAAAGATTCAACCCATTGGTGACCTGGTGCTGTGGGATGGCCCATTGGGGAAGACAGTTGGTGGTGCTCATCCTGGGCTCTTTGAGCAATCCATTGTTCAGGCCCACACCTCAAAGACTCACTTTGCTCATTCAATGAGGTCTGCTGCTGTCAGATATGAAGAACTGATAGATAGCCACTGTCCACCAGAGAAGTCCTGCTTCACTTCAAGTCATGACTTCTTGAGATGGTGGAGATGGGAGAGTATCGGGGCAGCATGTGAGCCCAAGTGTGGTGGTTGCCGCTGTGGGAACTGCCAGCCAGGCGGTAAAGACATGACCCTTGCAGAGGAAAGAGAGCTGGAAGTGGTGAAGAATGGACTTTCATACATCCCCTGTGATGAGCACAGCAGAGATCCACACTGGCACAGCAGCTATCCGTGGTTGGCAGACCCAGCAATGCTCCTGAACAACAGGAAAGGTGTCGAAGCCACATTTTTTAGAAACGGAGAAGCAACTCTCAATGGATCCAGAGTGGAAAGCTGCCTACACCGGCCAAGTTCATGAGATGACTGCCCGTCAAGCCGCAGTGAAGCTGACAAGAGAAGAAATGCTTGCATGGTCTGGCCCTGTGTGGTACATTAGCCATCTCATTGCACCCAACCCGCACTCTGTCACCACCCCAGTTAGACTTGTTTGGAACAGTAGCCAGTGATTTAAAGGCCTAAGTTTAAATGACCTCTTGATGAAGGGGCCAGACGTCTTAAAGGGGACATATCATGCTAAATCCACTTTTTTAGCCCTTAAATGCATTTTGATGTATACTTAGATTGTTTAGAAGCACAGAAAAGTTCAAATTAATCTCTTCAGGTGCTCCGTTGATATCTTTATATTCTGTTTTGGTCATATTTTTCAATCTGTGTCGATTTTTCGATTCTCTATTACGTTTTTTGAACAATAACGTCAGCGGAACTGCCAAATTAGGACATCGACTCCAGGCCCAACTCTTCGAGCAATCCGCCATTTTTATTTCTCGCTTTTATTTTGTAGTCCAAGCTCCAGGATGCAGAAGGTACGAGAGGAGAAATCAAAATGTTTGGTTGTTGGATGTAGTAACCCACACGCTTCATTACGTCTCCCAGCATCAGAACCTTTTCAAAGTGCCTGGTTGAGTTTTATTTTTCACGGAAATGTACCCACATCTGTGGGTAAGATCATTTTTGTGTGTGCGAAGCACTTCAAGGATGACTGCTTCTGCAACCAGAATAAAGAAGGATTTGCCGAAAGACTTCGTCTGATTGAGGGTTCAATTCCTTCTATCTTTGGAGACGATGAACAGAGCACTTTGGTAAGCTGTAAATAACGCTAAAAAGTGTGATAAGACATCCCTGTCATTGTTTTGTTAGCATTAGCAGTTGCGCCGTCTTCATATGTTAGCGCTGTGTGCTCGTTTTAGATCCTTGATGATATGGCCTACGTGATTTAATTTAAGTCTAGTTTTCATTTTAAGTTTTCATTAGTCATTTCATTTTGCCGTTTTTGTCTCCGAAAAGACTGTATTAAAATGCATTTTGTGACGTTAGCTTGGAGCTAGCGTTAGCTCGGCGCTTGTGTTAGCTCACTTGTTAACGTCCATATGAAAACGTTGTTTTGCAGGTTCATCATCATTTTCATCTCGCTCCGCCGGGTCAGACTCTGACTCGAACATGTAAGGCTGGATGGACAAGTCTTCTGTTGTTGACATTTTGTAAATAATGTGTGAATAAAAAGTTTCTGCGCCGCTACATAATCGTATCTCTTCTATCAAACTACAAAATGGCCGAACAGGGTGGAGTTGAACCGAGTGTCACCTCTGCAATCTGGAGAGGGGGCGGGGTATGAAGTGTCTCATTTGCATTTAAAGAGACCGCACCAAAACGAGTTGCTCTCAGAAAAGGGGTAGAAAAGGGGCCTGTGGAGCTATAATAATTAGGAATTCAGACCCAAGCATTGCAGTTCCGCTTTATATAGACCACAACTGTATGATTTATATGTAAAAAAGGAAGATTTTAAAAGCATGATATGTCTCCTTTAAAATAGACATTAGGTGCAGCCCTAGTTATGTCACTAACATTACGGTGGTTATTACACATATTTTGTACTCACCTCGATGGTTGCTACTGTTGGCACCGCATTGACTTCCAGCAAGAGCACTTTAGCATAACCCAAGTTCACTTTCACCAGATTGGAAAAACACTCGTTGGAAAAATGAAGGTTGCAAACTCCGGCTCTAGGCGGGAGACAGCTTTCTGCTAATCGCAATGCGCATAACCACTGGCGCCTGATTTCTGGGTCATCTGGAAACCGATGTAGCCCTGACGTGTTTACACAACCGGGAACACAGCACTGCCGAACCATTGTGAACACAACAACAACAGTACCCACTCAACAGTGCTGAACTTTGTCAATCCAGTCTATGCACTACAAATTGCAGGGAGGCGGGGCCAACAATGAAAGTTGATGACGCAGGGAAATCTGAAAGAATCTGTTTCAGCCAATAGCAAAATTCAGTTGGAAAAGCCAGCATTCAACCCTTAGTGGGCAGTATACCGGACATTTTACAGCTAAATACCTTTACTACAATGTGAAGAGTTGGACAAGGATCAATCAACAGCACTACTTAACACCCAAATACATATGTATTCATCAGAAAAAAGTGGATTTGGTTTGGGGTTTAGTTGCTCTTTGAAGTCCGCTTGAGTCCAGCAGTAGCTTGGAAACAATCCTCAGTGAAATGATCAGTGCAGAGCACCAAGTGTTTCGTGGGACTTGCAGAATCCATTCCCACCTCAGTTTGAGATCCCGAGGAAAGGTGAAGAAGGAAACTCCTTCCCTGGAAGTCCTCGTACAGTGAGCTGCTACACAGTACCGAGGCATCTGTGGTGCTGAGCTGGTGTTACGGTTCAACTGGTGACCGTGTTACCCTGAGGCTGGGCTGAGTGGAACGGTCAGTGTTAGGAAGATAAAAACAGTGCAGATGTTCTCCTAAAGGAGGTTTGACCGACAATAATCAGCTTTAAAGACAGAAAACAGCTTCTCACCTTTTCCTTCTTCTTCTTCGTGTTTTTTTTTTTTTTTTTTGCTAGTGCTACCTAGTGTTGCAGGTGCATATGTCGCACAATTGTGCGATGGTCAGACCCAGCTTTGATTTCACTGTTTAAGAATGAAACACAGTCAGTTTGTTTCCTTTTAAATATATTTTTAATAGTGTTAGTGTATCAGAAAATTGGTTCCTGCATCATTTAAAATCTTAAAACAGTATCTAAAAGTAGCTCCGTTAGTGGTTCTAGCGCTGTCCAAGGTACTTATCCCGTCCGCCGGAAAGTACTAGTCCCAAGTAGGAAGGGGAGTGGGCTTGAAGTGAATCCGTAGCTCCTATCCCAGATGTCGGCGCGTCAGATGTTAATGTGCGTATCAGTCCTCCTCCTGCGCGTGTTGGCACGTCTCCAACGGCGACTCTCGACGGGCCTGCAGCGGTGTAGACGTGGCACCGTCTCTTCCGGGATCCCCGACACCTCTGCTGACGACGTCCAACGATGCGCTGTCAACACAGTAAACAGTTCCTCAGGCGAAGCAACGCATCGGCACCATGCTCAGCCTTTCGCTCATGAGGATAAAACACATTCCTTTACTCAGCTGTTTGTGCGCGCATCAATATCCATCCGCTGATCCACCGCCTCGGCGTCCCGTTGCCCGTGCGTCTCCGGATCTATGGGGAGGATCATCCACTTCCTTGTGCACGCTCCCGGGTGCCGCCGCTCGCATAGAGTCCTCTGCCTGCTCCTCGCGTGGTATCTTTCTCTGGTCACCTTTTTCCTTTCCTCCATTGACTCCTCAATGTTCCTTTTATATTCCCACCTACTATCCCAGGAACACCTTTGATAGGTTAAGCGCACCCGTGCGTAATTGGTCTGAGTAGGGGGGTGTGTCAGGTCCATCGGTCATAGTTTTCTATCGTGAATATTTACAACATCACTACATGAACACACACTGCAAACTTAATGACACTCCACAGCATATGCACAAAAACACACCACGCACAGGCACAAAAAAGTACTTTGTATGGTTTGAACCAATACACTTGACATTTCCCCCCCCTTTTTAACCCTAGTCGTCTCGACTACTCACTGTGTACGGAACCTAGCAGGGGGCAGCCCAAAGTTTGTCCTCCGTGAGTGGCGTACCACTGGTTGTTCAGGTTCATTTTCCTGCCCCAATGCCCCAGGAGACACAGGTGGGCCTGCCGGTACCTCCTGTATTTGGGGTGTAGGGTGCATCATGGTGCCGGTCACTATGCCTGGCAACCACAATGTTGGTGGGATGAGGTTTTGCGGGGCCGTTACAGGGTCTCTTGCCACCTCTCCTCCTGCGTCATGTTCCATTGTCTTACAGCTACTTCAACCACATCCGCTTCAATGTGGTGGATCGTCAACTCCTGTTCCCCTCGAACGTCATCCAACTTTATCTCCAGTACTTTAGCCAATGGTCGTCGTTGTGGAATTTCCACAGAATATGGATTGGGGTTGCAAAGGCGGCAGGGGACCCGTCCATCTTTGAGTCTCACCAAGGACCGTGCCACCTGAAACTCAGTCTCATTATCGGAAAGTGGTTTCACCATCACTAGGGGCTGATTCTTTGTCCCTTCTACTACTTGCATCCAGACAATCATCTCTGACTCTGGTGGGATTACTACTGGGGACTGTTTTGGGAGTCTTACTATGCTTTCATAAGGTGGGCCGGAGTCTCTGGTGGCCACCCTTTGACATTCAGTTAGAGCTTGAGCCCACACCGTTCCTTCTTTTGATGGAAGATTGGTCCTGAAAACAACCAGTCCTGGATGGTTGCTCTGGTTCAGAATGGACCACAGTGGCTTTATAATGTTCATTCCAAGGATACCTTTTTCTGGTCCAAGGCATTCATCTTTTACAATAACCACTCCTTTCTCAGGTAGGTGAACTCCCCCTACAAAACAGTCCACCAGTGCATATCCAACATAAGGGATGTCGAGGCCATTAGCGGCACGAAGATTAAGCCACGGTACCTGATCTGCTTGGGTCATACCCGTCCCCCCAAGGTGTCTCTGGAACAGTGTCTGGCTCATCAGGGTGACCTGGGATCCTGTGTCCAACAAAAAAGAGATAGGTTTCCCATTAATAGCAACCACCACATCAGGACATTCACCGATTAGGGCCACCCTCTCCAGTGTGGACTTTGAAGGCGTGGGCTCTCCCTCCCGGGTCACTACCCCCACTGCTTGGCCCTCAGCTGTAGGGGACCCTAAAAATCCTGTGGTCTGGGTCTTCGATTTGGGCAGCGTCGATTCCGATGACCCCTCTCCCCACAACCCCAGCAGATGAGTTCTTGGGGACCCCGTTCATAGGTTGCGGTATTGTCAGTTCTACGTTGTCTCTCCCTTGGGCTTTGGGTTCTACTCTGTTGTCTGTCTGAGGGAGTGGCCAGTGTCAGGTGGTTTTTCATTTCCTCCATGAGGTTGGTTGAGAGAGCTTTCATTTGTTCAGAGATCTCTTTCTTTACTTCGCCCATTAAATCTACTTGTAATTGCGAGTATATTTTTTTCTCCATTCGTTCCCACTCTAAAACCTGAGGGTCTTTTGCAGCCGGAGCCATTATTCGTTGTACGCCTATGCCCTCCTCCATCTGTAGCTCCTGTTCTAACGCTAATACTTCTCTACAGGCTTCCTCAAATGAAAATCCAGGGTGACGGCGCAAATGTCGAGCTAGCTCCTGTTTCACCGGGCCTGCCCTCAAACCAACTATTAGTTGATCTAATAGTAACTCAGTTTCTGCCTCACCCTCTTCTTGTCGTTGCCAACTAAAGAAGAGCTCTCTCAAGCGTAGTACAAACGTCCTTATGGTTTCCTCACTATATTGCCGACAGTTAAAAAAACGGGACCTCAGTTGAGCTCTGGTGTTGGGTTTAGCATACAGTTTCTGCAATAACTCTAAAAGTTTTTGTCCCGTATCCCGTTCATCGTTACTTATTAGCAATATTTCTCGCTTTGGCTCTCCTTCCAATGCACCTAAAATAAAGTCTGCTTGTTGTCGTTGGCTTAGTCCCTGGGCTCTGAGCATAGTCTCTACCTGAGCTCTCCATTCTACAAATATCGCTTTTTCTCCACTAAATTTGGGTATGAATGCAGCTCCCATAAACCACGGCATCACAAATTGTGCAGTAATTGGTGGATTAACCCCATTGCTCTGACCTGGTTCCATTCTCAAACAGTGGTGCTGGGTCCTGTCGAGCAACGCCAAAATTTACTGTCGCACAATTGTGCGATGGTCAGACCCAGCTTTGATTTCACTGTTTAAGAATGAAACACAGTCAGTTTGTTTCCTTTTAAATATATTTTTAATAGTGTTAGTGTATCAGAAAATTGGTTCCTGCATCATTTAAAATCTTAAAACAGTATCTAAAAGTAGCTCCGTTAGTGGTTCTAGCGCTGTCCAAGGTACTTATCCCGTCCGCCGGAAAGTACTAGTCCCAAGTAGGAAGGGGAGTGGGCTTGAAGTGAATCCGTAGCTCCTATCCCAGATGTCGGCGCGTCAGATGTTAATGTGCGTATCAGTCCTCCTCCTGCGCGCGTTGGCACGTCTCCAACGGCGACTCTCGACGGGCCTGCAGCGGTGTAGACGTGGCACCGTCTCTTCTGGGATCCCCGACACCTCTGCTGACGACGTCCAACGATGCGCTGTCAACACAGTAAACAGTTCCTCAGGCGAAGCAACGCATCGGCACCATGCTCAGCCTTTCGCTCATGAGGATAAAACACATTCCTTTACTCAGCTGTTTGTGCGCGCATCAATATCCATCCGCTGATCCACCGCCTCGGCGTCCCGTTGCCCGTGCGTCTCCGGATCTATGGGGAGGATCATCCACTTCCTTGTGCACGCTCCCGGGTGCCGCCGCTCGCATAGAGTCCTCTGCCTGCTCCTCGCGTGGTATCTTTCTCTGGTCACCTTTTTCCTTTCCTCCATTGACTCCTCAATGTTCCTTTTATATTCCCACCTACTATCCCAGGAACACCTTTGATAGGTTAAGCGCACCCGTGCGTAATTGGTCTGAGTAGGGGGGGGTGTCAGGTCCATCGGTCATAGTTTTCTATCGTGAATATTTACAACATCACTACATGAACACACACTGCAAACTTAATGACACTCCACAGCATGTGCACAAAAACACACCACGCACAGGCACAAAAAAGTACTTTGTATGGTTTGAACCAATACACTTGACACATATACCGCCACCAACTAAGAGGACCCATCTAACTTGAAATTAAAAACAAAAACTCTTCTTGATACTCTGTTCTCTCCAATTACAAACCTATCTAACACCTTAGTTCCACACATACTCTTAATTCTCATTGTCTTCTTTTTCTTCTGGCAGTTGGCAAACTTAAAAAGTGCATAATTCATACCTGTCAAGTTTTGGATTTGAAAATAAGGGAAATTTTCTTGCGCCCACTACGAGTCGTCCCACCCACCCAACCAAGCTCCAGTATCCCTTATATTTTAAGATAGGTGTACATGAAATCTAAAATACCCACTTGTCAACCACTTAAATACAATTATGTGATTAGAATCTGATATGTCGACCTTTATTAACATTAAAATGCTGTGAACATTCCTACTAGGGCTGGGCAATATGGACCAAAACTCATATCTCAATATTTTTTCTCAAAATGGTGATATATGATATAAATCTAGATAATTTTATTTCGAATGAAGTCTGAGAAGAAAGAGAATTCTGGGTTAAATTTTCTGATCCAAAATGCTACACAGAATCATTTATTAACATGTGTCACTTTTGTTTTTTTCTCCTGTAAGGGACAGTATGTGTGAGTGATATGTAATCTGTAATATGGCTTGTTATGGGGAAGCTCTGAGTTAGGACTCTGTTCTGAGAAGTCAAAGCAGTGACTCTTAAAACTAGTATTTTGATACAAAATAAGCTATTAATTATAATAGAAAACTCGATACATCTTAAATCTCGATATATCGCCCAGCCCTAATTCCTAAATTATAAAACAGCCTAAAAAAACATAAGTGGATATATTAAACACGTGTTTATTTAATATACTTACAGTATATATACAAGTCAACACGTTGCATATTTACTGTTAATTTCACATTGCTTGTCTTTAAGTGAGACATTAACATTTTATTTTCATTAGATATTTTCTTATAATTTCTCATGCTCACTCATGTGGTTCTCTGATATTCACTAATGACTTATTAGACATTTATTACAGACTTTACATTCTTTAACACTTTTTTAAAGCAGTGTATATTTGTGGAGCTTGTGATTGGATGATTTCTCATGCTGACTTACGTGTTCCTTCCGCTGTTGTAGACGCTAAAATCTCAGTTACTAATCTAACAGAACATGTAACTGTGTCACATCCTGCTGCTCTTTAGGAAGATAAACTCTCTGTTCCAGTTTCCAAGGTATTTACACGAGTTCTTTATTTTTCTCACCATCGCTTTTCTGAGTTGTTTCCGGGTTTGTTGCCGCTGTCGGCACTAATCTCGCGAGAACTGCCACTCAGGCCATTTCAGGTGACAGTTCTCGCGAGGCTAGTGACGGCGTTCTGTTTAGTAAGGCATCTTTTAATTATTATTACATTAAAATACGGGATATTTACGGGAAAATATTAATACGGGGTAAAAGAGGGGTAAAATATGGGAGTTCCCCGGCCAAAACAGGATACTTGACAGGTATGGCATGACCGCCAGCTACTGGATTCTTTGTGGACCAGACATTAAGAAGACCATAACTTGCAAAAAATAAATAATCAAATAAATGCTCATAATAGGACTCATTCTCACCTCCATTGAATCAGGGTCCGACATGGACACTACACACTCACACCAGTCAAGAGCATCCCTGTCTGTGTCGCATTACATTTGGCATAAAAGTAACGCCACATTTCAGAAAAAGAACATCATACAAACACTATAATATGGTGGTGGCAGTGTGATGGTCTGGGGCTGTTTTGCTGCTTCAGGACCTGTAAGACTTGTTGTGATAAATGGAAGAAAAACAAAATGAAGACTTTAGAGTGGCTAGTCGAAGTCCTGACCTCAATCCTATTGAGATGCTGTAGCATGACCTTAAAAAGCCGATTCATGCTTGAAAACCCTCCAATGTGGCTGAATTCCAACAATTCTGCAAAGATTAGTGTGCCAAAATTCCTCCACAGCGTTAGAAAAGACTCATTGCAAGTTATCACAAATGCTTGATTGCAGTAGTTGCTGCTAAGGGTGGCCCAACCAGTTATTAGGTTTAGGGGGCTAACACTTTTACACACAGGGCCATACATTTTTACACTTTTAAATTCTGGCTCTACAGTACACTATGCAAAACTGCATAATCCGTTTCCTGCTTTACCTCCGGACTTTCCCACAGTTCTTCCTCTTCCTTCTTTATGTGGAAATGATCCTGGAGCTGCAGTCCATGAACAGATTCTCCTTTACAGGAAACAAAAAAGGGTTTGATTGATTTTGTTATCATTGTGTATATTTTCGAGAGGTGGGACTTGATTAAAAATGAATCTAATTAATGAGAAAATTTGTAATGAATTAATCTAAATTAATGGCCTAACAGTATTTGACATAAGAAACAACATTTTTTTTTTAGTTGAAATGGATTTTGGTATATGACTGAAACAATGAAAACAATAAATGAACTTAAACAAAATAGTGTTTGCATCACTGAGTGCTAATATAATGTAATGAATAAATAATATGATTGCATTGTTCAAAAAGCACAAACTTAAATTTAACTAAGCTATATTCACACTTTTCTGGATTTTTTTATAAAACAAATGTGTGTTTGTGTTTTAAAAGGAAAAAACAGGACTTAGTCCAGAACATTCCAGAGAAGTAGAAACTGAACAGTGTAAAATAGTTAGAATATCTGTGGCATGAAATAAATAGAGCAACTGATGAAGCTGATGAATTTAGTTTGAAATATTCTTTCTACATCGCAGGTGATAAGTTGGGTCAGACAATGCTATCTGTAGCAGTGCTTCTAGCCCCGCCCACATCCTCTACCACAGAGAGTGGTCGACTGTCTACTATCATTTATCCACTGACTTTGTTCATTTGTCACTTATGGATTTATTCATTTTGGCTCTGAACCCTGTCTGAGTGTCCAGTGTGGTTTGGAGACACTGTCTGCTCCCACTAAGACTGTTGTCCGTGCTAGCTGCTACATGTTGGCATTAAGCTGCTAGCTGCTACGTGTTAGCACGTGTTAGAGGTAGAAGCTGAGCCTAGAAGAGCTCTGGTGATAGTGCCGTGTCTCCCCAGGTGATGATGTGGATGGTAAAAAGGAGGTGTAGTGTGGAAAAAAGTCTTCATTGAAGCTGACAAAATAATACAAAGTTTATTAAAACAAGCAGAATCAAAAACCAGGGCAGAGACGGAACACTGGAGGAACAAAGGAGGTCAAATCATGTTCTGAGGCAAAAACAGGAGAACTGGAGATATCAGTTCAATGAGAGCAAACAGGGTCAGATCATGCTCTGAAGAAATCCAGCTTGGCCATCATATATATGGACTGACGAGAAATCTGAAACCCAACAGGTGGAGTCTAAGGCTTTAGCCTTAAGGCAAAGAAAGGAAGTCACAAATGTCTATTACGGTGGTAGAAGTCCCATACATCAACAAACGAAGGCCAAAGTTAGACTGTTTATGTATACAGCTGTAAATGGAGGAAAGATCAGCCTGGGAACAGGCAACTTTCAAGGTTCACAAGTCAATAAACATCCCAACAGCAGAACAGCACAACAATAAGCAAATTCCACGATTGACAGGCAATAAACATCCAACAGCAGAGCTACAGAAATAACTGGCTAGGATTGCAAACCCTATATGTTTAAGGCCACCTGTTGAAGGCCCATACTCAGTTTTTAAGTGAAAAGGTATATAGAATAAATTAATATCATATTAAGCAGTCAATACACCTCAATAGACAAACTGTTTCTTGCACAAGTTGCGCACAACGGGGCTTTTGTTTTCCATCCGGTGTTTTTATTTAAACTGATATTAATGCTCACAAAACACAGCAATAAACTCTCCTCTGGTTCTCCCATTTCTTGTGTTGTTTTCTGTGCATCCAGAGCTGCCTGTCTCCTGGTTCCTAAATCTAAACAACCACGGCAGGCCTCACACAATAATAAACAAATCAGAAGATACGTAAGGCGGGTCTTGACGAGTCGTGTCTAGACACCTCACACAACACACCAACTTGTTGACATGCTTTCAGAAAGAAAGATCTAGAGGACAGACTCCATCTGAGATAGTATGTAGCTACCCAATTTTGTTCACTGTTTATATTGCTCTGTGTGTGTTATAGTGTTAGTTTACTCATGTAAAAAAACTAACACTGCATGTGTTTTCTTCTCTAAATAACTCTCTGTGTAGCAGAGCTGCTGCAGCTAACAGGGCTGATTATACATTCTTAAAGAGACAGTGTCCTGAAGGTGATTTACTTTAAAAACGACTTTCTGCAACTCAGAGCTGCCCTGAAAAAAGCAACACCACATAATTTAATCACATTTCAGCCTTAATGAAGGAAAAAGTCAAAAGTTACACAAAATGTTGTTATTGTGCTGCTAGTGATTAATAAAAGGGTCTTTGTGGCTCCACTGACTTTGACCCATTATTGTTTTTCACGTAAAACTATTTAATATACTGTATATACTTTAAAATAGTCTTGAAATGATTTGAATGAAAAAAATTGTGATGTGATCGTGGGTTTACAAAGAATAAATCGTGATAAGATTTTTTTTCCCCATATCGCCCACTCCTACGTGTGTGTTTTATTTGTTTCCAAAGGTGCATATTTTAGGTTTATTACCAAATACCAGTAATGCTATTGTACAACTGTATTAGATACGAGCAGCCATTTTGAGGTATAGGGCTACAGCTGTGCACGTGTTTAGTGAATTATATATTAAACTTAGTGATTTGACTAAAAGCATATTCATAGTTATTGTTAAAAGATAAATATATAAATAGTGATTCATTTCATAGTGAAAATAAGTAAAAAGGGTAAAAGGTATAAATATATTAAATACATTGGGTTACAAACAATGTACATTTTGTATTGTATTTTTGTAATTTTTGAGAAACTGTAATTGTGTAAGTATAATGTGTGACTAGTATAGCTTTACTAAGCTATGGCCACATGGACTTTGGGACTCTTTAAGGCCATTTAGAATAGAATACGTATCTGGATTACTGCTGTGGTTGATTGTGAAAATATGTTAGAGGAAGAACAATCTTTGGTGTGAAGTAAATGCAGCTGAACACGTGCCGTCTCCATTCTTTATCACAGGCTGAGTTACAGCTGAGTACTTCATACACACACACGTATTCCCTCTGAACCCCAGAGGAGCAACAATCTTATAATTATTTTTGTATGTAATAGTGTATTTCCATGGACATTGAGTCTGCTGCTAAGACATTCATTCAATCAAAAATCACTTGATGTTTTAATGTTTTTTACGTGATTACCTTTTTAATGACTTCCTTTCTGTTGCAGACAAGGAGAGCTGAGGTAAAGGTAGCACTGCCTTGGGCCACAGTGTTTTAAGTGGGAGCCCCCTGCCTCTGTCATCAAGGCATCAACATCTGTGACAAACACCTACAACATGAGACATGTCCCCAGATAAATGATGGAGAGTTGGTTGAAATGAAATATTGACAAATAAATGTATTTTGTCAATTTTTTTAATTAGTTTTCATTTCTAATTTCTGGTTGATTAAAACTCGCATGAGGAGGCCACAGTGCAGGGAGAGCCGCTGGCATGGAGGTGAGGACATCTGTCTTAAGTAGAAATCCAACGTTTTAAAACAGGCCAAAGCCATGTTAAAAAAGGGCACATCGTCTTTCGCTGGAACACATCATGTCACTAAAGTCTTATTCTTGTCATTTTCTGAAACTTGGCAGCCCTGGTGCATCAGCATTATGACACCTCTGACTTTTATAACAAACCACTTTATTTTAATTGTTTTGTTTCAAATATTTAAAGGTTCTTGAAATTCCAATTACAATGGTAAAAAATACTAATGAGAAATACAAGTTGATTGCGTTTGAAAGGGTGTACTTGTATTAATATTGTAGCGACCCGGCAGGACTTTGGGGGGATTTGATGGGAAGTTGTGGGGGAAGGAGTTGCCCTAGTTTAGTCGGATAGGCCAGTTTTGTTGGGAGCGGAAGAGGAATCTAAAAGAAGGGGGGAATGAAGAAAAAGAGTGACTCCTCGTCCAGTGGGCTAGTTGAGTTAGCTTATCCGCTTTTGTTATTTTCCGGGCACTCCCTCCAAACCCAGTATTAGCCTGTTTTTGAGGGTATAAACCCGGTTCATCCGGTTTAAACGGCAGCCCACTCAGTGTCCCTCGTCATTCCGGCTAGGTAGGCCCGTAGTGTCTGTCCGGGCCGCAAACGCTACAATATGATATGTTATATTACATTAGTGGTTAATTTGGTCTAACAAAAATAATTTGTGGAAAATATGTCGTCCAGCAAAATCTGGTATCGGCCCAGGCCTAGGCTCTTTCACTTATCGGCCGGTCCATCTTGTGCACTTCCTTCAAATTTGTAAATATAGCTTATAAAAAATAATCAGACATGGTACGTGAATAGTGGACCTCGTAAATTTACCTTTTCAAAGTGAGAACTCATACTGTCCTTTTCACACACAAATCTGGCTTTACTTTATCAATAACATTACATTTTATTTATAAGCATTTTTCAAAACTACTTTATAGTTAACAACATAAAACCCTCAGCCTGACATTTGAAAAATCCTCAAATATTAACCGTCACAAAAAATAATTTATATTGATTTATTGTGACCAAGTACTGTACCTATGATGAAACTACAGGCCTCTCATCTTTTTTATGTGGGAGAACTTGCACAATTGGTGGCCGATTAACATAGTTTTTTTGCCACACTGTACTTCAGTGAATTTATAGTTGGAAATGGTTCATCCATTATATTTTAATACCGGTAGGGAAATAAAACATGAAATATGATTATTCACGTGTTAATGCATACAATTTTATTACGTAGTAGTTTCTGTGACAAGCACAAAGATAACATTTTTTGCCACTAATCAAGAGCCCTGAGTGAATGTCACCTTACAGCAAGGTATGAATGGTCCACCTCCTTTCCTTCTGTAAAATCAGGTCCACAACAAGCTTTTTTTGAAATCCTCAAAAATGCTGTTTTTTTCACAAAAAATTGAGCCGACTGGAATTTTGTTATTACCCTGGAATCCCCCCATTAGGTATCAATGTTTTGGTGTGAGAATGGTTGGTGGTATTGCAGTAAAAGACCTACACCACTCTACACACACAGACAGACGGACGACGAACTGATGACAATACTCTTCAGCCGAGGCTGAGGGTAACAACTACAAAAAAAAACAAACTACTAGAAAGCAGAGGTGGTCAGTTGCTTTAATATTGCTTCTCCCATCTGTTTTACAAAAGTGCTTGAATATGTGCATCATTCCCGCCCTCTGGAGACCTGGGTAGTCGGTGTTTTTTCGTCAACCAGGTGTAGCCTGCTGTGTGGAAGTGAAGGGACTGCCCTTTCTTCCATACTGCTGCTAAGCTGCTCCTATCAGTTTTTAAAAGTGCTCATATCAGCCGTAACTGACATCTGGACACCTCCTCGAGTCTGAATATGTGTAATATAAATATGAACACTATTAAAATACCAACAATCTCTGGAAAAACAAACGCTGTTAGGTTGGAAATATCAACAGAGTAAACAAGCTTGTTTACGTTTTTTATCCCTCTCAACCTATGACCCCCCCAGATCGCAGTTCCAGAGTGTGAAAAGGCTTATTGGCCGGCAGCGTGGACAAGACATCTAGCCTTTTAATATAATAGTGCCAGTTGGAAGTATGTATTTATGTGGGAGCTTAAGTAGAGTTATCAATTATGGCCAAATGAGTATGTGTTTGAAGGTTGGATGTACAAAAAGGTGTACATACTCTAGTGTTACAAAGGGGTATACTGTATGTGCGGGTGCAAACTAAAATAGCGTGTGCATTTTCCCTGGTTTCATTCTATGGGACATGCACATGATAAATGGATAAAGTTGGCATCAATGCTGTGGGTTTAGGTGAAATCTGATGAGAAAAAAAAAAAACACATTTGTACAAATAAAACTATTTAGCATTTAACATTTCTTAGTGCAGGGGTGATTATCATCCAAGGTTAGTAATTAATATACAAACATATGTAACTTAGCGAGCAGACTGAGAATACTTCATCTCTCAATCATGTGTGTGGCTCACACTTCCAGAGGAAGCATGGTGGTGGTGTGTGTGACCTCACTACTCCTGCGGGCTCGCACATGCACGCGCTTCAGCCGCACACATGCACACACTCAGTGAGTCACATCAGGTTGAATCTCACGCCCCAATGTGTGAGACTTGAGAGCTTTGCTAATATATCAGTGTGAGTGTAGCTGCTCAGATGGCCTTCCCCCCTCTCCGGTCTAACCCTCCTTCTGGTGTAACCTGCGTTGAATTCGCTGTGATTTCAAAATAAATTAAAATGAACATTTTGAAACGTAATCACCACAAAAGGATCAGTCAAAAGTATGTTTCCTCAAAAGAGAAGTCCACAGGAGCTCAAAACTTGTGAAAGAGCCTTAAACTCTCTCTCACTCGTGTGTCTGCTTGGCTATGTACGGACACGTCTGGTGCGTGACTCTAGCTCACCACTGTGATTGGCTCTGGCATGCACCGGAGTGGAGCTGTGCAGTGATTGGTTCTGGGCGCACACGTGACTCTAGTGACTGTGCTTCGGTGGACAATAAGGCTGTGTCCGAATATTCCCTCCCATCCCCTTTACTATCCACTGTTCCTTCACCTTCACCTTCACAAGGGTATAAATAGCGGCCGTGATAAAAAGGAAAAGAGGCTCAATGCTCCCTTTTTTACTTCCTTTAGCCTAGAAAACACTGATGCATCCTTTACCAAAGGAGGCGAGATAATGCTGACCCACAATTTCTTTTGGCGATAACATTTAAAGGGGCAAGCACACCTGATCGCTGACAAGTAAAGGCTGGGATACACTGTGCGATTTTTTTTCAATCGTTGCACTCAGCTCCAGCTCAAACTGTGCAACTCAGACGCAGAGTCGGATGTGAGCAGCTCACGATTCATGTTCTCACACTGTACTGTCCAAAGCTGAAGCTTCGCCATTAAAACAGATGAAGAAGAAAAACCCGGAAGTGGAGAGACACTTGCAAATCTCAGCAAAAAGAGCTTTAAAAAAAGAAAACACGGCGATGTGATGGACCAGGAGCTGGATGGACAGTACAGTCCGTCAATTTTACAGCGGTCCTACGGTGTTCGCGCATGCGCAGTGTGAGCGTTTACGGTAAGCCGGTCCGTGGCACTGCTTCAACTGTGCGATACCCTCACAAGGAGCTCACGAGGAGCGACTGGATTTCAAACATGTTTGAAATCCTTACGACCTACCATTGCTGATCGGGAGCTGGTCGTGAGGTGTTAATCGCTTCTCGTGACCCCATGTGTACTACACGATGCACGACACACGATCTAGCAGAGACTCGCACGATCCCACAAAATAGTCGCACGAGTCAAAAATCGGCTCAAAATGGGCCAAAAATCGCACAGTGTATGCCTGCCTTAAGGGAGATCATGTAAGTCATGCAGTAATGTGCTTTGAACAACTTTAAATAATGAATCTAAAACCCATCTCGTATTATATGTAAGACATTATCAGATTATAACTGACAAAACACACACTGTTCAAGAAAAAGGGATCAGATACGCCACAATTATGCAATAAAATAAATTAATTTATTTAATTGCAATAACAAAATCAGAATTTCTTTATTGATCCCAGGGGGAAATTGCTTTTGTTACAGCCACAGAACACATCACAAATAAAGAATAAAAACATTAACAAAGACAAAGAAGAATAAACAATAAATAAGTGTATAATTAAGTGAAGACTGTTAAAAATAGGGGTCAGAAACACACACATTACAGTAGTAGAAAAAAGTAGGATAGATAATAATAGTAATAATAATAATAAACAAATATATACCAATATGAATCACATATTTACAAAATAATACAAATATACAAATGTGATTTAGATATATACAACAATCATGGAATGATTTCCTGTGGCATTTCTGTGGAGCACCGTGGTTGGATCAGCCTGGTGCTGAAGGTGCTTCTGTAATTGACCAGCACATCATGGAGTGGGTGGGACACATTGACCAGGATGGATTTCACCTTGGACAGGCTCCTCCTCTCTGTGGCACTCGACACCACTGACTCATAAAACATCCTCAGCATTTTCCTTCAGATGTTGAAGAACCTCAGCCGTCTCAGAAAATAGAGGCAGCTTTGGTCCTTCCTGTAGAGGGAGTCAGTGTTCCTCCCCCAGTCCAGTTTATTGTCAATCACCACTCCCAGGTATTTGTACTCCTCCACAATGTCCACGCTGACCCCCTGGATTAAGACAGGGCTGACTGGCCTTTTGGTTCTCCTCAGGTCCACAATCAGCTCCTTGGTCTTTGTCACATTGAGCTGTAGATGGTTCCGCTCACTCCATGTGACAAAGCTGTCCACAGCAGCCCTGTACTCCAACTCATCCCCCTCCCTGATACATCAAACCGCTGCAGAGTCATCGGAGAACTTCTGGAGATGACAGGTGTCAGTGCAGTAGCTGAAGTCCGTGGTGTAGGTGGTGAAGAGGAAGGGAGAGAGTACAGTCCCTTGAGGGACCCCGGTGTTGCTGACTACTTTGTCAGACACACAGTGTCTCAGGCGAACATACTGTGGTCTGCCAGTTAAGTAGTCCACAATCCAGGTCACAATGGAGGAGTCAACCTGCATCTCTGTCAGCTTCATACCCAGTAGAGCCGGACGGGTGGTGTTAAAAGCACTGGAAAAGTCAAAGAACATGACTCTCACAGTGCTCGCCGGCTTGTCCAGGTGAGAGTAGACACAGTTGAGCAGGAAGGTGATGGCATCCTCAACTCCAACCTTGGGCTGGTAGGCAAACTGTAGTGGGTCCAGGTGTGGTCTTATAAATGGTCGGAGCTGCACCAAGATAAGTCTCTCCAGGGTCTTCATGATGTGGGACGTCAACGCGACTGGTCTGTAATCCTTGGAGCCGCTGGGACGTGGCGTCTTTGGAACAGGAACCAGGCAGGATGTCTTCCACAACGATCAGATGTATAATTTACGCATGATCACTGATGGCACAATGGTTACATTTGAGAGTGTGTGTGACACAGCGCTGCTCAGACCTGCGCTGGATGATGGTCAGTAGATCATCTTCAAAGAATGCAGACTGGTTGACAGACTGTGTAGTTGTATTAACTCAGATCAATATCAATATTACTAGGTTTTAAAGTTGTTTAAAAAAAAAAAAAGATTTTTATTGTGTATTTATTTTTCTACTTTAATAAATGTTTGAACAGCAGACAGAGAACTCCATCTGCCTCAAATGTCAGTGCTTGTGCGCACTGACGTCTCCACAATAAACGAGCAAAACGCTCATTTAAGTAGGCAACTAATTTACTACCCTTTATTTCAGATCTTTGTGAATCCGGCCCTCAGAGTATAACTTACCTTGCTTTATACAACCGGAAATTCAGAGTTTCTTTTATTTGAGCACAAACATACTCAAAGTTTTAACACAACCCGCTTTCTGGAATACCCCTCTGGTGATGACAGAAGGAAAAAACAAACAACATAAGAGGAAAAGTGTTACCTGAGTAGTTTGGAATGGGGATTTTGAAAGGCTTGGAGAGGATAGCTCGGATAAATGCCTCCTGTAGACAGATTTGAACAGATGTTACGTGATCAACATCTGCATTTAGTAAAAAATGCCAATGAAACGTGGTTCGTTGCTTGTTTCCAATGCTTACGTGTTTATCTCCATCACTACAGGCCGGTCGGTTGTTAGTGGGAGTCAGAGGCTTTCTGAACTGAGAAATGTGGCTTTCTTGCAGCTCAGTCTCACTTTTTCTTCTTTTCTCCTGAGAAACCAAGCAGTGTTAGATCACGATTGAACAGGAAAGTAGTGCATTAAACACAGATCTGAGTACAAACTACCACATCTGTACAATCTTCCACATACACACACATTACAAACATTATCTTTATAATCATTATTTGGATAAAGCAATAACTGCAACTAGGGCTGGGCAACATGGACAAAAATATCACATCACGATATTCTACTTATTCTTGCACAAAAAAACCCCAAATTTTGCACAAAGGTCCAGTCTCATTCCAGATTGTCCCAGCTGCAAAAACAGGCCAATCGTCCTAAAGGTGGCGCTACAGTACGCCTCTAAAATTTAAACTTTGGAAATTCCCAATAAATCAACCATATTTGCTACAGATTTCCCCAAAACGTTGCCCCAACAACACTGAAGAAACTGTTGTACTCATGTAAACACACTACATACTGATTTTGACATCAGAATTCGTACGAGTAGTACGTTAGGATGACATTTACAACATGGCCTATCAATCTGAGCTCAATGTGTTCAAACCGTAGAACACAGATGGAAAAGTTGTTCATGTTTTATTAAAGAGTTTCTCAGTCACCATCATGAGTAACACTCCTACTTTTCTGAGTGTCCAGTCCTGGTCCACCTCGTCCTGGCTGCGTTTGGCCCGCTGACTCGGTGCTTGGCTCCTCCTCTGTGTGTGGACAAGTGATGACATCACAATCTTTATCAGGTCTTGATTTATACGTCACAGTTTTCATCAACTACATTTTTTCGAGTGACGATAACAAGACTATGAGTAATTTAAAAAAATACACGTGAATGAAAAGTGTATCAAAATATATTGATATTGTCATCAACAAATAAAAATCAAACTCCGGTTGTAACGACGAGGTGACGTTACTTATGGACTGTTACACTTATGAACTGTTGTAATTTAAAAAGAGTCAATTGTAATACTGTGACAAACTGCAGTGCTTAATGAAATTAAGAGACACATTTTTGTTGTATTGGTTTAATTAATTTATTGGTCAAATGGTGAAGCACATGGTTCAGGCCACAGGATTCATCTAGTGATAAACACAGAAAATCCATTTCAGTTTAATTGATAAATAACTTATCAGTGACATGAAAGATAAAACAATTAAATATGTTCTGGTGTTTTGCATATGATTGAGATGTGATCTTCAACAAAGCTTACCTGTGCATGCTCTCTTCCTCTTTCCTGAGGTGTTCGGGTAAAAGAATTCCCCAGGGCTTTTGGACACCTTTTTATAGTTCCAGGTGGGAGAAACCAAGCAGAAACTAGGAACAGGGGAGCTGGATGTGTGTAGCTCAATGTAATATGTAGTTTAATAATTTAGGAGATGTAAATAAGATTAATGATATTAATACAGGGTTAGTGTTTGTGATAATGTCTGTTAGGAAGTGTTTGTGTAAATATTTATGCTGTACTTTTAATATGCACATTATATGTCACCCCATGCTTGGTACAGGCTAATTAGTGGTACACCTGTATATAAGGACATTCATTCTGGTCAGTAGAGAGTGGAATGGAGATTGAAGTACACGGTGCTTGTGGTGCAAACTAAAAAATAAACAAACAGATAAAACTGATGCATCAAAACCTGGAGCCTGGTTTCCTTATTGACTGCCTCCACTGCTACGGTTGATCCTTGACAACGGTATAACTTTCAATAATTCATTCAGAACTCATACGATCATGTGGCCTTTAGGGCTGTGCGATATAGACCAAAACTGATATTTCAATATTTTTTCTTAAAAATGGTCATATATATGATATAGAGCTGCACGATTATGGCCACAATAAAAATCAACATGACTTTGTTCATACTGTAATCATGATTAGAATCACAATTATTTATCATATTTGGTAAAAATATTTTTTAGTTTAGTTATTATGGCACTACTTTTAAACAAATATGTGTGGAGTTTACAGCGCAAAAGTAAGCTTTAAAAATGAATTATAATTAAAAAATAATAATTAAAAAACAATTACCCCAATAATTTAAAATGTACCAAAGGCTAACTGAATAAATACACTATTACAGAGTGCAGAGCCTGTTTAAATGTAAATATTGCCAACAATCAGGTTAATCTAATGTGGCAGTAAAAATGATGGAGGTATATTTGTGTTTTTATCATTATCATTAATAAAATTTAAATATTTTCAATCAAAAATAAATATTTTAAAATCAAAAAAAAAAGTGATCAAATGCTAAAAAAAAATCATGTGAGACCCAAATAATTACATTTGACACTTTTTTTTCATTGATTGAAATGTTTTAGTGTTTGGTTGAATAATAAAGACACAAGTGTACAACCTGTAATATGGCCCAAATACAAAAAAGATGACTTCAATCAAAAAAAAAATTTAATTTTAAATGTTTTTTTGCATTTGAACACTTTTTTACGTTGATTCAAAATATTTATTTTTGATTGAAGTAAATTAAATAAAAAAAAAGGTTTTTTAATTTAAGTTTTTTTTTTTTAATTCAATAATAAAGACTCAAATCTACCTCCATACAAAATTGTGATCACAATTAAAATTCAATTAATTGTGCAGCTCTAATACAAGATAAATCTAGATAATTTTAATTCAAATGAATTCTTACCAGAAAGACAATTCTGGGTTAAATTTGCTGATGTAAAATGCCACACAGGCACAAGATGTGACAAATTTGTATTTTTCGACTATAAGGGACAGCACGTGTGAGTGAGTTCTTTAGTAATCCATCTAACCGCGCTTTTCATGCTGTTCTGAGAAGTAGAGAAAGCAGCGACTCCTGAAAATAATTATTTAATACAAAATCCAATGTTGGTGATATTGTAATTTCTGTATCGTCAAAATAGAAAACTCGATACATCTTGAATATCGAGATATTGCCCAGCTCCAGTGGTCTTACTCATTATTCGCATCAAATATTTCTCTGTGTGTTTATAAACATTAATTCCATCCAATATCAGAGGGGTATTCCATAAAGGAGGGTTAACAAACTCTGAGTCTATCCATAAACTCTAGGTCAACATACCCCGCGATGGGAAACTCTGGGTATCTGATTCCATTACAGCTGGAATGAAGTGGGTCAATCAACCCTGAGTATGTAAACCTTGGGTTACTTACGTGGACGCGCGCCATAAAAAGCCATCATCAATGGATCGAAGATGACTCGAGCTGCCATGGCAACCACCAGGAAAATAGTGATTTATTCACCGTAATGGGTGAAATAAGCCGGTGTTTGAGGACTGAGCCTGTTCTAAAGGTGCGTTCAGTCTTTAGTAACTATAGTGGCTTAAATCACCTGTAATTAGTCACACTTTTTGGTCGCTTCATCACTTTATTGCTTCAGTGACGTGACGAGCGGTGAATAATATGAATAAAGTGTGTCTGAGGAGACGTGTCAGCAGCATAGGATGACTGCATAGAGTCCTCCTGTTACACTGGATATAAAGACAGTAAATGCCGCTTGATATCGCATCATTTATATTGATTTTTAATGTAATATTGTCGCCAGAGTCCTCTCGACGTCCTAAAAAATGTCACAAAAAAACACTGAAGCGGGACGCGAACCATCACTTCCAAGAGCAGCGTCACAATTCACTGTGCCATCATACCTTCAAAGAGCCGTGATCTACAGATTTAACTGTATAACAATATAAAACAACAATCGAGCCTTAAAAGTGGATTCATTTAAATTATCATCTCCTCCTTTATATTATCCACAGGTTTGTATTCAGGGAACTTTACTACAGACGTCAGTAGATGTTTTAATGCAGATCAACCTCAGTGACTTTCACTTAATGATCTACATCCACAATATTATAAAGAAAACTACCGTTTGCACAAAAAAAAAAAAAAACGTAAAGCAACACATTAGTAATGATGTGATGTGTGTGTGATGTTACTAATGTGTTTCAGAGAAAAGTGTTAAAGTTCATTAAAGTGTTCAGGTGGGCGGAGCCAGGTAGAAAAAACCTGCCAGCGACCAGGTTTAGTTCACGGACAACGTTTCCATGGTAACATACTCAGAAGAACATACCTCGCGTTTAGGACTGGGATACTCAGAGTTTCCCTCATTTGAGCCTGAACATACTCAGAGTTTGAACATAACACGCTTTATGGAATACCCCTCTAGTTGATCAATGCTAATTGACACTTTAAAAAAAATGCATAAACTCTTTTAGTAGACATTTAGTTGACTATAACGACTAAGAACTTGCTGTGAGAAGCAACGTAGCTTTGACTGACTGATTAATAATTATGAGCTTGGTTGGAAAGTTAAGTCCAGCTCCATGTACTACAGGCTCGGTGAAGCTGGATAATTCAGGATATGTTGATCCAGCTTCTTGGAACAGGGCCCGGGTCCTGTTAGCAGTGAACACAGTATGAAGGAGTTCATAAATGACCTTACCATGACTGTCAGTCCGCCTCATGTCTCACACTGTCCTCAGTAAAACACTGGAGACTCTGTCTCCATGTAGAAAAGCTCAGTGCACACACAAGCATGTTCGCGCTAAAACTTTCACAATACTACTACTTCTTCTTCTAATGGTTTCCGGCAGGCTGTACACTAAAAGAAGCGTAATGCTGCCCTCTTCTGTTCACTTAGATTCACTCCATTTTAGATTCTCAAATAGAGGTTGGAAGATTGGAGATACCTCACGACTGCCTTATCTATTAAAATCGACTCTGTTCTTGGTGCAAATATTGACTTTATTGAAAACACTGTCAGCCCAAGAGTTGAAAGTTCTTTATATAACATTCCCCTTTCAACAGAATAACATCCACAGGCCAATAGAACATGGGAAATAGTCTCAAATTGACCACACTGACATAATCCATCCAGATGTTTGCCTATTCGATTTAAATATGCAGCTAGTCCACAATGCCCCAGTCTTAATCTGGTTATCTTAACTTGATTTGATCGGCAAGTTGCCCACAGGAGTCTAGTGCCCTGCACACAAGATTGACACTTAAAATAATGCCTCCCTCTAGACTCATTCTCCCACTCCCTTTGCCAATGCTGATACACAGTAGCTTTGAAAACACTGACACACTCAGCCTTCCCCAATCGGACCACATATTCAATTTCCGTCTCGAGAAGAGCCTTCTTTGCTAGCCTATCAGCAGCTTCATTCCCCACAATACCTGAATGAGATGGGATCCAGGAAAAAACAATACTAGACCCCATCAACTCTATCCGGTGAAGGCAACACAAAATCTCTACCACAGTATCTATCCTAGCCCCAGAGGGATGGTCAGAAATTGCCTGTAAGGCAGCCATGGAATCCGAATATATATACGACATCTCAGGTTTATTTCGTTCAATCCAATCTAAAGCCCACCTAATGGCTAACAACTCAGTCGTGAACACAGATACATAATCAGATACACGCATACTTTCACAACACTACGGCAAACACCAGAGGCCAAAACACACGAGACCGCGCATTCGCCGCCTTATTGGTATACCTTTTTTTTTTAAATTTTTTTTTTAACAAGTGTAGATACAAATAAAAAGGCACGTATTCACATGAATACAGATTATAAACAAGGTTACAAGACATAAAAGACAAAACAAAAAAGAGCTAAGGGGCTAAACAATGTACTTAATCAAATAACAAATTGAGCTATAAGCATTTTCACACTCTGAAACTGCGCATGCGCGACATGGAGGGGTGTCATAGGTATATTTATTCATTTATTTACTTCATTTAAACTAATATAAATACAATACAACACAATGTAATATATAAATGAACATACAACTACAAAGGAATAGGAAGACAATAAAAGGAACAGACAACATAAAAATAATGAACTATATAATCATAAGGGATGGCTTTGGTGCCCGTGTTGATATATTTCTTGAATGTTTTGTAAATGTTTATGGCCTTATGTTTGCAGTGAATTCAATTGTGTAAAAATACTAGGTTACAGTATTTTGTTTTGAAAGTGATGTTGATTTGGTTTGTTTTGGCTCCATTTGGCTTTGTGTATGTGGTATTTAGCAAGGAATATTAGGGTTGGTTGTTTTTCTTTTGGACAAAAAACCTATGAGCCTATAGGCCCATTTAAAATACATTTTAAAAATAAATACATGTGTAACCCACCTAAAAGTTACTGTGATTTGATGTGTTAAGTATTCAGCATTTACAAATACATATTTAAGTTTTCAGTAAATCATTAACAAAGTATAAGCTTTCTATGTCAATGTGTAAGCAGACAAATGTGGTGGGGCTATGTCCTTATTTTATTTATATATTTGTGTCCATTTTTAGGATTATTATTTATTTTTTTATGACACTTTACAGCAGTTGACAGACACTTGAGGGCAAAATCCTCTCGGTAGCAGTGTGACTGTGCGTTTACTGTCTTTACCATGTGCACTGTGGAGGGAGGTTGAGTGATGGTCAGCTCTCTTTAAAACTAAGGAAAAAAGGATCAAAACCTGGGATTTTTGGCGTGGTGTCTGAAACTGTGTACTTGTCATGATAGCCTGGACTGTGTGCAAAAACTTGTGAACAGCCTAAGCAGTTTGTGTGCATTGTTCTCTGTGTGAAGTCATTCATTTTCTATGGCAAAGACTAATTTGTTTGTTTTGTCTTTACCCCCGAACCAGGACATCATTTAATGAAAGTGGTGAATCAAGACTTTGAGTTTCAGTTTTCACAAATTTTGTTTAGAACCGGTTACACATGGATTGAGATTCACTATTTTATTATCATAAACACTTTAGTGCACACAGCCAGGACAGAAAAGCTCCTCAAAATGCATTACAGATGCAAAGGCATACAGGGAAGGACTTGGTCCGCAGGAAAAGTTACGAATTAAGGACGCTGGGCTTGAAATCGTATTGTTGCTGGTTTGAATCTCACTCGAGCAAGTCCCTTAACCCCAAACTGCTCCCCAGCCAATAGTATGTGTCTGCAGACCCGGAGGCACCAGCTACAGGACTGCACTCTTCTTCTACGGCTGCACGTTTACAGCACAAGAAGAAGAAAGCAGCTCTGTAGCTGGTGCCTCCGGCTCTGCAGACATACCCTTCTCTGCCCAGGTGCCGCAAAAAATGGCTGCCCACTGCTCCTTATGGATGGGTTAAATGCAGAGGACAAATTTCATATCTGTAATAACATACAATATATTACCAATAATGGTGAAAGCCCAGGTTACTCTCTTACTCTTACAAGTTACGCTTTATTGGTGGTGCAGATCTAGGGTTGCCACCCGTCCCTTAAAATACGGATTCATTTGGGTTCAAATGCCGAAAAGCCTAGGCCTCCCCACAGTCGCCCCCCTGAAACCATTGTATATTCACTACTGGCTCTTGACCCTGAAAAGAAACGTCTGATCTCCAACATTTGCAGTCTGAACAGCTCTATCGGTGACAGTTTAGTTTTGGGCCCCAGGGAGTCTTGGGAGAAGGAGCTAGGGACCCCATTATCTGAGGATTATTAGCAACGGGTCTTGAAGTTGGTGCACTCCTCCTCAATCTGCGTGAGGCATGGCTTCTTACAATGTAAAGTTATACATAGAGTCCATTACACTAACCTGAAACTGTCTCGGATCTACCCCAATGTAACCGACTCTTGTAATAGGTGCAAGCAATCTCCAGCTGACCACTCCCACATGATTTTTTCTGTCCCAGGCTTGACACATTTTGGTCTGATATTTTTACGTCTCTTAGTGCGGCATATAATACAGTCATTACGCCTGATCCTCTCTTAGCCCTGTTTGGTACCCCCCAGCATACAACCTCCAAAACCGTGCAGACCGTCCTTGCCTTCACCATCCTGCTGGCCAGGCGTCTCATTTTGCTCCCTCACCCTCCATCCCACCAGAGGTGGATTAAAGAGCTCTTAATGTCAGTTAGACTGGAGAAGTTAAGATGATCCCTTAATGGCTCACTAAAGTAATTTGAAATTACTTGGAGACCTCTTGTAAATCATTATCCGTCTGATGCTAATGACTGATAAAAAAAAAATATGGAATTGTACCTTATTTGGCCCTTAAATGAGGCGTTACGTACTGAGGAAAAATGGAAAGCTGTTGCACAAGTGTGTGTGTGTGTGTGTGTGTGTGTGTGTGTGTGTGTGTGTGTGTGTGCGTAGCAGTGACTGTGTTCTCTCTCTCTCTCTGTGTGTGTGTGTGAAAAAATGTCCAACTCTAGAGAGTTTTCAGTGACTCATGGTGATCTGTCTGACATCAAACAGCCTCAGGAGAAAAACACTGTAGCTATGAACAATCTGAGAAGTTCTTCATACATCCATCATCTCCTGAGGCTGATACAGTAGACACATCATGATTGGATTGTAAGCTTGATTAATTTGAAAGACTAATGTGATTTGATTTAATGTTTAGGATGTGGAGGTTTTAAAGTCGAATGAAATATTTATTTATTATAACAGTAGCATTAGGTAATATAAACAGGCATGTTATGTATGACCTTTTAAAAAAATAGGTTAACATTAAATAAATACATTAATTTTTGATTTTACATTATATATATTCCCTTGGTTAAAAATGTTTGTAGAGATTTCTGTATATTCTAGTGGTTCCCAAGCTGGGGTATGTGTACCCCGAGGACAGGGGTCTGTAACCTGTGGCTCTTTGACTCTTTTGCAATGGCTTCCTATAGCTATAAGAAAATAATGAATTGTTATTTCTTACAGAGGGTATTAATGATAAATGACATTGACACCAAATAAAATCATGATTAAACAATTTGTCAACCTAAAAATTAATTGTATTGTGTAATAACTGTCATCAACCATAAACTTTCCTTACACCTGTGGCTAACTTTAAGTTTCATATCCCTGGTAAGATAACAACCAACAATAAGACTATTCTGGAAGAAAATAAAGATTTTATTTGTGTTGGGAAATATTTAATTAACTGCCAACATACCAGATTAATAAGCATACTTGATATGTTGCATCTATCAATTAGTATTATATATATATATATATATATATATATATATATATATATATATATATATATATATATATATATATATTTATGTGTGTGTGTGTGTTGACCGATCAAATTCAGGGTTATTTTTTGTAGCACTACAAGTACATCAACATTTTTTAAAAATTATTATTAATAACATTGTTCGATATAATTGTAACTAGAATTTTATGCACTATATTGTCTTCATTGAGGGCAAGGCAAATGTATTTGTATAGCGCATTTCATACACAATGCAACTCAATGTGCTTTACATGATAAAACATTCAACTGTTTAAAATCAATAAGAACATTTAAAATCATCAACAAACACATTACATCAACAACATGACCAAAAATCTTTCTCTCAATCATATGCAGTAGAGAAAAAAAGTGCCTTTAACTTTGATTTAACAATAGCCAGTGTAAAGACTTTAAAACTGGAGTAATGTGTTCTGATCTCTTTGTTCTGGTTACGACCCGAGCTGCAGCGTTCTGAACCAGCTGTAGATGATTGATGCTCTTTTGGGGGATTCCTGTCAGAAGACCATTACAATAGTCCAGTCTGATGGAGATAAAAGCATGGAACTTTCTCCTGATCTTTCTGAGTCATTAAACCTTTCACTCTGGAGATGTTCTTTAGGTGGTAGAAGCTGTTTTTGTGATAGATTTGATCTGACTGCTCAATGTAAGATCTGAGTCAATCAGAACACCAGGGTTTTTGACTTGGTCTTTAGCTTTTAACGCTCGAGACTCAAGATGCTCGCTGATAGCAGTCCTCTTTTCCTTGTTACCAAAGACAATCACCTCCATCTTGTCATGGTTTAGTTGAAGGAAGTTTTCACTCATCCAGCAGTTTACTTTTCTAAGCAGTCATACAACACCTCAATGGGACCATAGTCATCTGGGTTCAGTGATAGATATAGTTGTGTGCCATCTGCATAGCTCTGATAATCAACCTTACAGTTCTGTAAAATGTGTCCTAAAGGAAGCATATAAAGGCTAAACAGAAGTTTAGATGGTTGAGATGGTATTTTTTTGGCTCCAGAAACATTTTAATCCAGGTGAGAGGAAGCAAAATGGCTCCTTTGAGAATAATGGTTATAGACCGCTGCCATAGGGGCACATGAACACCTTTCAGGAGGTTCACACAAACATTTCAGGTAATTTTTCAACATTATAGATTTTTTTTACATGCACACAGACAATGAACAAGAAAATCAGAAATAAATCAATAAAAAGGCCTAAATTCAAGGCTAATAATGGACGAGACAAAGGAAAGAGTTTAGACGCGCCTGCAGACACAATAAATAATGTATACCATGAGCTCAGAGCCAAGGTACATGGGGCAATAACATTTGGTAAACACTGTTCTATGTCAAAATGTTTCTATTTATGAGGATTGTGTTCACGGTGACGTGGGTGTCCTTTATTTTCTTTT
The DNA here is from genome assembly GCF_900634775.1 of Gouania willdenowi. Classification (NCBI taxonomy): domain Eukaryota; kingdom Metazoa; phylum Chordata; class Actinopteri; order Blenniiformes; family Gobiesocidae; genus Gouania; species Gouania willdenowi. The sequence continues at coordinate 432,044 of NW_021144938.1, read as the reverse complement.
CTGAAAGGTGACAACCTGATGCAGATCCATACAAGTCGGCTCCCTCGTCTTGGATCAATGATATATTTCCTCCTTGTTTCTGTCATTAGACCAGGGGCAGACTGGGGGACGAACATGTCCCGAGAGTCATTAACAGACCGACCCACTTCATACGAGGTGTGGGGAGCCAGCCAGCCAGTCGGCAACATAAGTTTCATGTCCCTTGATTAAAAAAAACTGCATTTGATGTTGCTTTGGACCATAACCATATAGTAATCTTTAACTTGAACCCTTAAGTTGCAACAGTAAAATAATTACAGCAGTATAATGATTTTACAGCATGTAGTGATTTTAAGGCAAACAGGTCATTAACATATGACTAACCCACCAACCCAACCAAGCTCCAGTATCCCTTATATTTTAATACAAGTGTACAGGAAATCTAAAATAGCCACTTGTCAATGTCAACAACTTAAAACTTAAATACAAATGTGATTAGAATCTGGTAGGCCTACATTTGTTGACATTAAAATGCTGTGAACATTCCTACTAGGGCTGGCCGATATGCACCAAAACTCATATATCAATACATTTTCTCAAAATGGTGAATCTCAATAATTTTTATTTCATATCAAGTCTGACCAGAAAGACAATTCTTGGTAAAAAAAAAAAAAAAAAATTGCTGATGCAAAATGCCACACAGGCTCATTTATTAACAAACAGCTGCACAATACAACATCTCCTGTAAGGGACAGTATGTGTGAGTGAGTTCTATAGTGTGGCTTGTTATGGGTTAGGTCAAACAAGTATTTTTATACAAAATACGAGATATATCTGTATATGCGACTTTGTAGTTTTCTATATTGCCAAAATAGAAAACTCAATACATCTTGAATCTCGATATATCGCCCAGTCCTAATTCCTAAATTATAATACAGCCTAAATTAAAACATAAATGGGTATATGAAGCACATGTGTTTATCTATTATACTTACAGTTCATATACAAGTCAACACATTGCATATTTGCTGTTAATTTCATGTTGCTTGTATTTAAGTTAGACATTTACATTTGCAGAGCTGCCAAGCCTTATGCTTTGAGCGTGACAGTCACGCAATTTGACGCATTCTCACACCACACTTGACATTTCTCACGCTTATATTTCCCCATTCCCCATTTTTTTATGATAATAAACTTTGATCCTCGTGGCATGCCGTAGCTCGAGTAATTCTGATTGACTGACCGAGATAGCTAATCCATGTCTCCTTGTGCCTAAATCTAACCAACCATGGCATGCATCACACAATAATAAACCAATCAGAAGCAATGTAAGGCGGGTCTTGACGAGCCCTCTCTCGACACAGAGCGTACCGACTCGTCGGCATGCTTTCAGAAAGAGTTTCTAGAAGTCAGACGCCGTTTGAGAGGGAATGTAACTACCCAATTTTGTTCACTGTATATTGCTGTGTGTGTGTTATAGTGTTAGTTTACTTGTCTAAAAAACTGACCCCCCTCCCCCCCAGTGCACGAACACACAGTCAGCTGTGTTAGCGACTGTCTGTCAGAAGCTCAGTGCAGATGTCTGTCTGTCCTCAGTTCTGAGTGTTAAACACTGAGAGATGTTTGAGGAAACACTGCATGTGTTTTTCTTCTCTAACTCTCTGTTGCTCCTCAGCAGAGATCTGCTGCTGTAGCTAACAGGGCTGTTTACACATTCTTAAAGAGACAGTGTCCTGAATGTGATTTACTTTAAAAACGACTTTCTGCAACTCAGAGCTGCCCTGAATGAAGCAACACTACATAATTTAATCACATTTCAGCCTTAATGAAGGAAAAAGTCAAAAGTGACACAAAATGTTGTTATTGTGCTGCTAGTGATTAATAAAAGGGTCTTTGTGGCTCCACTGACTTTGACCCATTATTGTTTTTCATGTAAAACTATTGAAAAAAACAAATGGTTTATGTTGCCTATTTCCATTTTGAAGAAAAATATAGAGATATGAATATTGGTCCATATCACCCAGGCCTAATGCAACCAAAGCAGTAACGTTTTATTTTGTAAAGGATATGATTGTCTGAACTGTGTGAAATGAGGCGTTCAAATACTGTTTAAATTAGGATTTTATTAACATGAGTGTTACCTCAATAACAAATAGAAATCACTTGACAGATATGCGGCCTTGTTATGCAGCAAGTGTTGCTAATGCTACACTACTTAAGATAAACAAAGTAAAAAGACTGTGTGTGACTATAAGAACATGTCAGCCCTTTTGTTTGATGTTAGTTGTACTTGGAACCAGTTTGATAAATTGCTTACATACAATTTAAAAAAAATATTTGAAAATTACCTTGTCTTAAATGATCTTTTATTCTTTTTTTCATTAGGGTCGATGATTTTAAGTAAGTGTTTGTGTGTGCGTTTGTGCTAGACATTAACTTACATTATTTAAAACTCTTATTCAGCTACTACCAGTGTTATGAACACTGGTAGTAGCTGAATTGCACTTGTAGGTTATGTCAGCATAAATACATAGTAAATGAAACAAATGCCTTGTCTAATCTAATGTTCATTTGAACTGTTCTTATGATTATTTTTGTATGTAATAGTGTTTTTCTATGGACCTTGAATCTGCTGCTAAGACATTCATTCAATCAAAAATCACTTGATGTTTTAATGATTTTTTTTTTTTACATGATTTGCTTTTTAATGACTTCCTTTCTGTTGCAGACAAGGAGAGCTGAGGGGTATTCCATAAAGCGGGTTATGTTCAAACTCTGATTATGTTCAGGCTCAAATGAGGGAAACTCTGAGTATCCCATTCCAAAAAGCGAGGTATGTTCTTCTCTGAGTATGTTACCATGGCAACATTGTCCTGAACTAAACCTGGTCGCTGGCAGGTTTTATCAAAGAAACCCTGGGTTTCTACCTGGCTCCGCCCACCTGAACACCGTTTCTTAACACTTTAATGAACCTTAACACTTTTCTCTGAAACACATTAGTAACATCACACACCACAGACGTGTTCACATAATTACTAATGTTGTGTTGCTTTACGACTTTTTTTTTTTTTGTGCAAATGGTAGTTTTCTTTCTAACATTGTAGATGTAGATCATTAAGTGAAAGTCACTGAGAGGTTGATCTGCATTAAAACATTTACTGACATCAGCAAAGTTCTCTGGATAAAGTTCATCAGTAAAGTTCTCTGGATAAAAACCTGTGGATAATATAAAGGAGGAGATGATCATTTAAATAAATCAACTTTTAAGGCTCGATTGTTGTTTTATATTGTTATACAGTTAAGTCTGTAGAGCATACATCTTTAAAGGTATGATGATGAATGCTCTACAGACTTAACTTTTTTAACTTGTTATTATTTTCATTTAATTCTTTTTTTTGTTTTCCTCTCTTCTCTAAGTTTTATTTGTATGTACTGTGTGTGTGTGTGTGTGTGTGTGTGTGTGTGTGTGTACACACGCACTAAATCTGATGTAATAACCAGTACGTAATTGCGTGTAATGTGTACATTATTGGAACGCAACGACGTACTGGTTATGACGTCAGACTTAGTGCGTGTAGTTCACAGTACACGGTGTCGAAACGCAGAGTGAAAGTTCTCTCTGACACTACAACTTCTCTCCAAAGCCTGAGCATTTAAAAAGAAAGATAAACAATGGTAAGACAGGATTTCATTGTCTTCATCTGCTTTATATTCATAATTGAACAAATGATTAGATTTTGCAATAAACAAATTAGCATATGACCAACTGATGTCATGATTAAGTGATGCCAGGATCCTGATATATTGTTTTCTCTCTGCAGCGTGAGATTATTTCTATTCATGTGGGCCAAGCTGGAGTCCAGATCGGTAACTCCTGCTGGGAACTTTTCTGTCTGGAGCATGGGATTCAGCCAAACGGACAGGTGCTTTCTAACCAGGAATCTGGAGGCGGAGGCGACTCCTTCAATACCTTCTTCAGTGAAACTGGGACAGGGAAACGTGTCCCCAGAGTGCTTTATGTAGACCTGGAGCCTACTGTCATCGGTTTGTAATCATATCATTACTCATTATTATATGATTATATCAGAACTATGACTAACAAACTTATAACTATACACAGAATACTTCTTTATACTGGAATCACTGTGAACACATTATCATTTCTTTTAAATATCAAGACAAAACAATGCAATTCTGTGATACAACAAACCCATTGAAAAAATATACAACCTATTTTAAAATTTAAAATTACAATAATACAACATAACACTTACAGGTATAGTGCAAATGTCTCAAGAAACAATAACAACAATGGTGCAAAAATCCAAAAACAATGTAAAACAGTGCAATCAAAAGTTAAAATACAGTATATACAGTTTCAGTACAAGGACATTTCTACTTTCCTGTTTGATTTTAGGTTTTGTGTTACTGACAAATCAAATCAAAGAACACAATGTGCAAACAACATAATATAATTACTGTATATAGAATAGAACAAGAATTAGAATAAAATAAATAGAAATATGAGCAGAAGATTAACATATAAAGTTACAGATTTTTAGTATTAATATTCAATTAGTAGAAAACATGTACAGTGATTGTAAAGGGTGTGTTTCACGTTCATTATACCTTTTTAAATTATCATTTAAAAAAAAAAAAAGAAATGTGGTGCTATTTGGCCCCTTCCAGCAGATGGCGCCCTGGGCCTGTGACTAAACATCAGGAAAACTTCACCAATTAAATAAGTCATGTTTTTTTTTAAAAAAAAAAAACGTCGATGGATTGAAGATTATTCTGAATTGTGTATTTCATTAGATTATTTTGAAACTACATAACTTTACTGCTTTGATTTTCTCTATAGATGAAGTGCGAACAGGAACGTACCGTCAGCTGTTTCATCCAGATCACCTCATCACAGGAAAAGAGGATGCTGCCAACAACTATGCCCGAGGACACTACACCATTGGGAAAGAGATCATAGAACTTGTTATGGATAGGACTCGTAAAATGGTACAGCTAAAAGAAATGAAAGTTGCAGGAAATAAAACCTAATCTTAAAACTAATAAGGATTTTATTGCTTTTTTTTTACAGGCGGATCAGTGCACTGGCCTGCAGGGATTTCTCATCTACCACTCCTTTGGTGGAGGCACTGGCTCTGGTTTCACCTCCTTGCTGATGGAGAGGCTCTCTGTTGACTATGGTAAAAAGGCCAAGCTTGAGTTTGCTGTCTACCCATCACCCCAGATTTCCACTGCTGTAGTTGAGCCTTACAACTCCATCCTGACCACCCACACCACCTTGGAGCACTCAGACTGTGCCTTCATGGTGGACAACGAGGCCATCTACGACATCTGCCAGAGGAACCTTGATATTGAGCACCCTTCATACCCTAATCTTAACCGTCTCATGAGCCAGACCATCTCATCAATCACATCTTCTCTTCGTTTTGATGGAGCTCTGAATGTTGATCTGACAGAGTTTCAGACCAACTTGGTGCCTTACCCTCGTATCCACTTCCCAATGGCCACCTATGCCCCGGTCATCTCTGCTGAGAAAGCCTACCATGAGCAGCTGTCTGTGTCTGAAATCACAAATGCCTGCTTCGTATGGCAAGCCCTTTTAACATTTAATAAGTCTGGCGGACATGGAGCAATTTAGTTTTCACTAGTGGAAATTACATTTGAACATGTTCAAATGTAATTGTGACATGTTGAAATGTTAATTCAAGATATCTGTAAAGCCATTTTACAGATATTTCAACATGTCAAAATGTCATTTCGACATGTAGAAACTGAATTACAGATATCTGCAATTACATTTTTACATGTAACAATTGAATTGCAGATATCAGCAATTGAATTTCAGATAACTTATTAAATGTTAAAAGGGCTTGCCATATCAACGCTGCCATTGCAGCCATTAAGACCAAACGCTCCATCCAGTTTGTGGACTGGTGCCCCACTGGCTTCAAGGTGGGCATCAACTACCAGCCTCCCTCTGTGGTTCCTGGAGGAGACCTGGCCAAAGTGCAGAGGGCCGTTTGCATGCTGAGCAACACCACTGCCATCTCTGAGGCCTGGGCCAGACTAAACCACAAGTTTGACCTCATGTACGCCAAGAGAGCCTTTGTCCACTGGTATGTTGGAGAGGGAATGGAGGAGGGAGAATTCTCAGAGGCCAGAGAGGACATGGCTGCCCTGGAGAAAGATTATGAAGAAGTTGGCGCTGATAGTGTGGAAGATGAGGGAGAGGAAGGAGAAGAATATTAAAGGGCTTGATGTAACTGCACACCCCAAAAGTTTGTCATCAGTCATTGTTCCACCAACTGTTTGCGCTGCAGTGATGAATTAAAACTAATAATAATATATAAATAAATAAATATATATATATATATATATATATATATATATATATATATATATATATATATATATATATTAATAAATTAAGAACATTTAAACAGTAAATTAACTTACTTTAGAACAGATGATGCACACATGGTAGCTCTGTCAGAACAGGACATGGAACAATGTGCAACACTGAAAGAGGCACGTGTAGAAACACGGAACAAACATTAGTTCCCCCCAGTCTTCCCAACACAGCCGCCCCCAATTGTCAGTCAGAATAATTGTCCATCCCCGGGAAGACTGCCTGGAGTACTATCTTCTTCCTCAGCCAACTGAGGAAGAGGGATCAACCGGACGGGTGTAAATCTTCGATTTCACCTTAACAGAAGCTGTACGTACCCGACCATCTGGAGTAGGAAAAGTCTCAGTCACAATACCCACTGGCCAGGATGCTCTTGGGAACCGTGGGTCAACAATGAGGACCACCTGTCCAACACAGAGCCCCTTCGCCTCAGTCGTCCACTTCTGACGATCTTGTAGGCCCGGAAGGTATTGGCGAGTGAAGGAAGACCAGAAGTTATCGGCAAGCACCTGACTGTGTCTCCATCGGCGCCTCCCCAACAGGTCTTCGTTGTCGTAGAGGGCTTGTGGAAGAGAAGAATCTCTGCGACCCATGAGTAGCATGCTTGGTGTCACGGGATCAGGATCTGCTATATCTGCCGAGACGTACCCAAGTGGCTTGGCATTCAGGATGCCTTCTACTTCGGTGAACAGGGTGCGTAGGACTGGCTCCGGGACAACTTGCTCTTTCAAGATGACTCTTAGAGAAGCCTTCACTGATCTGATCTCCCTCTCCCACATCCCTCCAAAGTGGGGAACCTTCGGGTTCGGCCCAGCCAGCGACCCAACCCTCGGGCTGACCCATACCTGAAATAAACAAAAAAAATAAATGTTTAACGAACAGTGATATTTAAACATATTTATTTAATTACATTGTAAATATGAAGTTTTTAAAGCTTTTTTTTAACTGAAACATGTTTGTACCTTCCTTTAGACGTACATTTAAACTGTTATATGGTCTCACATACAGAAACACCAAATGTTTTTGTTGTTGTTTGTAGAATGTTTTCATTTAACTCCTGATACCTTTCACTGAATCAATTTGAAATACTTTGATGGTCTTGGAAGTGGTCTCTGTGGTGGGTTGGCCTGGGGTGTCATGTCTGGCTGTCTAAGGGTTGCGTAGCCCCTTAGGATGGTGCTGTCTGTCTGGTGGTGCTCACTGTTTCAGCAGGTGGGGGTACTGTGGGCTGCCTGGTGGGGTCTTTCTGTCTACAGGCCAGTGGGTGGGTGTGCCCCCTGGCTGGGGGCCGCTACATTGCATTGACACGTGCGCCGTTCAGTGTGTCTCCTTCTCGTGGGGGTGGCTGTTGGTGGGGCGTTGTGTGGGTTTTCTCCCTGGTGCCTGGTCGGGAGCCACAGGCAGGTGGATTTTAAGGAGACTAGGCTTTGGCCTTGCTCTTACATACCTGCTGGTGCGGCCGTCCCTTACAATATTTTTACCAATGGAATTGATAAAAACACAATAAGCAGATTGTTAATCAATGTTAAAAACCACTATTTGCCAGTGTTGACAGTTTATGAGAGCATTACACACTAAAAAGCAAATTACTGCAGTATAATTGGGATATAATATGTCGAAAAAAAGTATATAATGAGTTTTAGGAACATTTTACTCATTATATGACAAAATTTGTCCAATTCAGACATACAACAGACAGCTAGACTAAAAACAAAAAAAAAAACAATTATCGATGAAAATGCAGGAGATTTATAGCATTATTGAGGGTAAAATGTACCTTAATTTAACTCCAATTCATAAAACTAGGCAAAGTTTTTGTTTCAGGTAGTGTGTTGACACTATGGAACAGGTTCACCATTAAGTTAAAGCAGAGTCCAAATATTAAACATTTCAAAAGAAGGCACAACAACAATTTTTAAAAGGTACAGGCATGAGGGAGGTGTTGGATAGCATTGAGTGTTAAGAGGACACTGTTTCATGTATATACAGTATATATATATATATATATATATATATATATATATATATACTATTGTTCAATTGTTTTGTATTTGGTATGTTGTTGTATTATTATTATCTTATATTTTATACTATTATTTTTCTTTATTTGTTTTTCAAGGGCTTAACAGGCAACCTAGGATGATATTTTGTGATATACATGCTATGCACTTATATACATACTGTATATATATTACATACTGTCTTAGTACAATGAAGATTGCCACTGTAATTCATTAGTTTAGATTAGAAGAAGGAGCAGTAGTTTATAAGTTACACTTCTGTATTTGATGTTTTATGTTCAAATTTATGCTCTTTTTCCCCTATTTTAATTATTTTGTTTGCATATTCAAAAATAAACAATTCAATTCAATTTAATTCCCCTTATAAACTTTAGTTTATCCTTCCTTCAGGAGGGCTAATGATGGTCACAATAAAGCAAAAATAATAAATGTATTTGTTTATTTCTTGGAAGATTAAAACATTCATAGCTGTGCAAAAAGATTGCACTATGTAGTGATAAACTTTGACAACATATACAGATAAAACATAAATAAACATTTAATTTGTGCAGTGATGGATGTTTAGCACTGCTATTTATTATTTTTTAAAGGAATTTATTTATTGATTATTTATTTTCTATTATGATATGGACAGCACAATGACATTGGACAATTTTTAATTGTTTTAACGTGTGCTAATTTGTAACACTTGTCCACAGGAGGATTTAAAAACAAATTAAATAAGAGGGAAAAAATAAGCTATTTAAATTTAAATAAGGAGACATTTTAAGAAAGTGATCAATGTAGGAAATAAAGTTTGTATCTGTGAATAAATGAAGTAAATATTCAAGCACAAACAATGCAAACAGTATCCATGGTAACTACATTTCACCCACCTCATTGGCTGCTTCAAAAACAAACCAAAACAAATACTTCAGTATCAATTTTATCTAGAAAAATATGAAGTGAAACTCGACTTTAAATTATTTATGAACTAAAGTACAAATTTACATTAAATCTACCTCAGTCAGTACAGGACTTAAATAAATCTACTTTTTTTTTTTTTTTTTTTTTAAATAATTACACCTCAGCAAAACAGTCGGAACAGCCCAAATAATCACTAAAAGTGTCACATCAGAGTAAAATTATTACATAAGTCAAAGTAACACATGACAAATCAGCATTTCTTGATTTTCGTTATGTTAAAACCATTTTCTGTCGGCCTATAATATAAAATATAAACGTCTCAGGCCCCGAACCTGATTTAGACAGACCTATAGATTATAAATCATAATATATGTTTAACTTTTCAGTGCTAAAATGATGAAATAAGGCCTATCAGGTGAGAATAATTCAAACGTGTCTTACCTTGAGCCATGCGCAGGGCCATGGTTCACTTTTCTGGTCTCGTCGTCTTATAAGTCCTTTTTCTGAAGTTCTGGTCCTGGTCTGAAGTTCTTCTTCTGGTCGTGTAGAGGTCTTCTGATGACTTTTCTCAGTGTTTTGTAGAGTTTTTCTCTCCTTTCTCAGCTCAAAGATGCTCACAGATGCTCACAGCTCTCCTCTCAACGTCTCTCGCTGCTCGCTAAGAACGTTGAAGTTCAGCAGGTGAATTTAAATGCCGCATCCAACTCGTTTCCATGGCTACGACGTCACGCAACTTGACGTAAAAACTTAAAAAAAACACTTTTCAAGATACACAATCTATTTTTGTGTTTATTTGTGAGCAATACATAAATAATGGCTATCTTAACGTTTTATATGAACTATAAAAATAAAATAATTTACGTAAGGTGAAACGTTCAGTTTTACGACGCACGTGACCACTTTTCACGTTCTGTCTGTTGCGTAAAATTCATAGCAATGCCCCGGTTTCCCACAGACCCTGAACGCACCACTGAGATCACGTTCGGCCAGTGTTTTTCTATGGAGGACCAAACCTGCCATAATTAAAAAATAAATGAATAAAAGAATAAAGGTAAAAATAAAAACAAATTTTTAAAAATGTTTTATATGTATAAAATACATGATTAAATGAATACAAGTTTAAAAAAAGTATCTAAATTATATATATATATATATTTTTTTTTGTTTTTTTAATTCCCACTTATATTTATCAATCTATTTCATTTAATTTTTTAACAATATTTTTTGCATGCATTTATTCAATGATGTATTTATATTCTAAATCATATTTTTACTTTTGTTTTTTTCCCCACTTATATTTATTTATTTGTATTTTATTAAAAAATTTCCTTTGTAATTGTTTTTAAACGTGTATTTATTTATTCATTTAATTTTAACTTCGGCAGGTTTGTTCCCCCGCATTTTTCAACATTGGGGTCGTGACCTTAGTTGTGCTCGCTTGGAGTTTAAATGGAGTTGCCTGAAATGTCTAGTAATTGATAAAATAAATAAATAAAATAAAACAATAAATAATAATAAAAAAATTACAAATTAAAATCTTATACAACTTTATTCTATACTTTCACTATGTCAAATATAAATATGGTTATAATAATAATAATAATAATAATAATAATAATAATAATAATAATAATAATAATAAAATTCAATATAAAAATGTCTGAGCTGGCACAACTTGTTACTAACTCTCACAAAAAGGGATTTGTACCATGAAAACAGCAATTTAATGTCTGCTTAGCTAAACAAAAGAAGCACTTACCATTACATTTGATTAGTTCTTTAGTGTTTGTTAAATGTACCTCATGATGCTCAAATGTTACAATTAACAGACATGTGTTTTTGTTAATAATAAAGGTGTTGTAGATTTGTTTTTGTTATATAAAACACTTATATTAATAAATGAAGCTGAGTTATTAAATGTTAAATATTGAGCCTTTTGCACAGCTCTTTGTTCATTCTGTGAATAATGGGGACTTGGTTGGTTTGATGAGGTTTAGTCGGTTTTGTCCCTTTTTTGTGTGAATGTGAGTGTGAATGGGTGAATGAGCTGATATGTAAAGTGCTTTGAGAATTTCATTGTAGGGATAAAGCTCTATATAAATCAAGTACATTTACCATTTGAATAATAAACACAAACACAGTTGTTGTACATGCTGACACCAGTGTAGACAAAATAAGATATAGTTAACATTGGAGCATGTTAATAATAATTGTTGCTATGTTGTGTATATAATCTTTGTAACTATAAATATAGAACTATCTGACACCACTTTCAGGTGGTGCTTTTATTTTTTACATATATTACAAAGCTGTAACAATAACATTTATTTTATACAATACAATAATCATGTTATTGTATGGACTGTGGTCTAGGTCAATGAATAAACTGAGTTTTTCATAATTAATGAGTAAATTGATTGATAACCTTATTTATTTAAACTACTGTGGTTTCTCCCAGTCTATGTTAAACTAAAACATTCCCTTTAATACAGTGTGACTATAGAAGGTGATTTTATGTCTGTCTAAAATAATACAGTGAGCAGGTTACACGTATTCTATCATTTTCTGTCTTTATTTGCATGTTTGGTGTTGAAGTAATCCAAAAGTAATCAGTTACATTACTTTAATATAGTGATACTTAGAGTAAGTTACTGATTCTATTTTTTAACAGGTAACTTGTAATTGTACCAAATTACTTTGTAAAAGTAACCCTCCCATCACTGTGTATAAGTCCCACCCCTAAAAAATTAATCTAATTAACTTGGGGCTTTGTAATTAATAATCTAAATTTTTCACATTTTAAATGCATAACTATATTTGCCCTAAAAAGCAACACTTCTCAATCTAAATGGATTTTAGTGAATGAATGAATCAAATAATAAACACAGACAGAAATACAGTAAACTCAAACAATTTTAATGTCACAATTGTGGAAAAATGTAACAAATCTAAGTAAAAGTGCCATTTTAATTACATTATGTACTTTTCACAGCAGTGTTGGCTTGAAATGGTGAAAAAAAACAAATCAACATAAAGTGGGTTTTTTTTTATTTTTTTTAATTCAAGTAAAATTTGAAATATAAACAGTCATTTGGCCTAAATTTTTTTGGAACTCCAAGTACTAAATAACAGTACTAGATAAACATTGTAGTGCAAAAAATAACACCCATCAGCCTCACAACACCTTCAGGCCTATTTCTTCTCCTTCAGCTCAGACAAACTAGCCAGTTCACATTATCAGAGCTCAAGGAAGATATTTTTTGTCACTATGTGACCTGAAAGTGAGAACAGCCTCACACATGGGACAGAAGTGGCAGGGCTAGTCAGAAAGTTGTGGGCCAGGACAGACTGCTGTGGGTGGGTCCCTGCTCGACTGTGTAGGAGGATGAGCTTGGACAAGGAGTAATAAGATTTATAATATTATTGTTATTAATATTACAGCAATTTGCCAAGAGGTGCCACCTGAAATTGAGTTCAAGTGATTCAGATCACTTACTTAGTTATTAATACCTTGTCATCCAGGGTTGTGAACTCGTGTCAAGACTTTCTACTCTCCATATAACAAACCTTATGATTGTAATATTTTCATAAACCACAGACAACTTCTCAAAGTATAAACATTTATTAATCATAACAAGTTAAAACCTACTAACACAATAAAGCTAAAAGAGTACTACGCTCACTAAACTAAGGGTAAATGTATTCACACTTTAAAGGTAAAAGCTTAGTAGAGAAAGAAAGGAGGGAGGAGAGAAAGGTTGCATGATTTGTGTGTGTGTGTGTGTGCGTGTGCGTGTGTGTGTGTGAGCTATAATAAGATCAGTATAGAATAATGTGGCTGCAATTATGTTTGGCCAGATTAGAATTTGAGATCCAGAGGACCTCGGTTCTGATGGGTCCGTGGTCGGTGATCCTTCTCTGGTGGCAGAGTGGTGGTCTGGTGAGAGGAGTCTGAAGCAGCAAAGCGTGGCTCTGGACCGCTGGAGTGTGTCCGAAAGGGTCCTTTTCTGGACCTGGTTCTGGCCTGTGTTAGGCTGGTCGGTTCTGTTCCTTGTTTAGCACGTTTCACAGCTCGTTCAGTCAGCAGGTTTCCACTGGTTCTGACCTGTGTTAGGTCTGTCTGGCCTTTGTTCAGCGTGTGCAGGCTTTGTTCTTGTAGTTCAGTGTTCAGCTCCTTCAGGCGTGGTTCTTGGTTGTTGGTTCAGCTCCTTCAGGCGTGGTTCTTGGTTGTTGGTTCAGCTCCTTCAGGCGTGGTTCTTGGTTGTTGGTTCAGCTCCTTCAGGCGTGGTTCTTGGTTCTTGGTTCTTGGTTCTTGGTTCAGCATCTTCAGTTGAAACAGGAGGTTTTATCTCTGGGAAGCGCAAGCTTGTTTAAAAGGTCTAATGAAAGAAAACACTTTGTTACAAAGAAAATAAAAGATTAAAGAAGACGTACATAACACTGCAGTGGGTATCTTAGCGGCCAGCACCAAAATCCAATGATTTGAATTTTGCGCTTCGGTTTTATCGCGGTCTACGCGATTCTATTGGTCGACGTGTTTTCGGGAGCCAATTAGATTGCTTGGGATGTTCTGTGGGTTGTGGCAATCATGTAAGTGTGATAAGGAATGAATGCATGAGAAATCCTTTGGAACAAGAAATATGAATATAACTCAGAAACCAGTTAGATTATAACTTTCCAAACTAGACAAAAGCAGAGATCATATTTTCATGTTTATTGTGGCACCAAACATGATATACTTTATGCAACGTTAATGAGAGATATTCCTTAGGAACACTTTTACTGTAAAACAATTATATGATCTTATTCTAAGGTTGTCCTTGACTTCCTGTGAATAAAACAGTTATTGACAGTATAGAAAAATACATTTCAAACTTTTATCAGAAATTTGTGTCCGTTTTTGGAATGTTTCATTGTTAATTCTTGGAGAACAGTATAGCACAAAGCAAAGATTCTGCCATGTGCTCACAGCAGGGAGAAGGACAAACAGTCGTAAATTCCTGTTCTTAGCTCTTTGTCTCTGTATGTGAGGGGAAAAAGTGGGAAACTCTTCCTGACCAAATGGTCAAGAAGTGTGCTGTGGTATCTGTCAGACATGACCTCACACTTCTATTCTATTCTATTTTTTTTTGTTTGTTGTTGTTGCAATGCCTTCCTCTAATGATATTAATCATTTGTAATTTGACCGTGTTACTAATATGTTTAAATTGATTTTCATTTACTTGTGTGTTATTTTATAATTGGATGTGAAACTCTTTTGTCAAAATTAAATAAAATGTCAAAAAAGTAGAGAGAAATCTGAGGTATTTATTTAATTTCAATAATTTAACATGCATAGCTGTCATCAAAAAATTGCACTACATGTAGTTTTACCTTCAACAGCATGTGCAAACAAGGTGGGAGGAAAAAGACAATATTGGGATATACTGTATATATGGGAGCCCTGATACACCATATTTGTTATTGTGCAATATTTTTTTTATAATATATATAATATAATAATATTTTTTTCCTTAAATGTACCCTTTTTTTGTTCTGTGCTTTTGAAGAAGTTGGAAGTTGAGTTCATTATCCTTATTGAGTTTGTAATCTTGCAAATATTTTTGTAAAAGTTACAAACAATAAATAAAAAACAACACCCAGTGTTTGTTTTGTTTTTTTTGCTTATGCATTTCATGTGTTTCAGCGTACGCCACCTGAAGTGATCTTACCTACGCACAGTTTCATAAATGTTGGGAGAGTATGGAGGCTATATTAAATAACTGTTTATGTTTCTTTAATGGTGTTTTACGACGTTGATTTTGGTAGATGGCTAAAAGCTTGTTCATGTGGATCTGAATTTTATGTTTTGATGAGCGCATTGAGATGACTTTGTTGTAAATTATGCTTTATAAATAAAGTTGAATTGAATTGAATTAACACTTGTCAGCAGAAACATATGAAATTGTCATTGGTGTTGACATTGGTGGTCACGATTTGGAACGCCCTGCTTACCCTACCCTAGTGCTCACGGCACGTCACTGAGAGCCTGTGTTTGTTAATGTGCACGCAGCAGCCTCCGTTTGGGTACTGTAAGTGACACTGTGTTGTTGCTGCTGCTGCTAGAATGGTGTGTGCACATAGAACAGACCTGGGCATTTTACGGCCAGTGGGCCACATGCGGCTGACTGACCGGCCCGCGTAAGTTTCATAAGAAATGACAAAATAAACAATTTTTTTTATTTTACCTCATGAGTGTGCATTGCTTTTATTTTGTAGCTTTTGTTTTTTGATGTCGCGCAATGGTACGTAAGCAGTAGTGGAACAAATCAGCGCTTCAGCACCACGGAGAGTGACCACTTTATTTTGACACACTTTATTTATTTCAACTCAGAGCCTGTATAAGTAGCTATAAAGTTTAGTAAAACTGGCACAGTGGCCCACATGTTCACAAACACAATTTCAATATGAAGTACTAGAAGCCCACTGCATATCAGTCCATTTACAGCTTTTTATGGTCACTTTTTACTGGATCCAGACTGAGATACCGCTCCATCCACTCCTCGTGCACCATTGCCTCAGCAGTCCTCCGGTTGTTTTGCACCGAGCCTGCACACGCATGCACCTAACTTAGTATGACGCATTTCACCCCCAAAATGTCGACTAAAAAGAGAAAGGTAGATGCTGAATGCAGGGTTTTCAACAAGATATGGACTGCCAAGTATTTATTTACCAAAGTCAGACGTAAAGCGTAAAGTTTGGTTTGCAGGGACCAGATTGCTGTGTTCAAGGATTACAATTTGAGTCGACATTACAAGACGAAACATTCAGAGAAATATAAAAACTTAAATGATGGTGAAATGGTGCGGATATCGGAAAATTTGGTAGCGACGTTCCAAAAGCAACAAGAGGAGCACGAAACTGAACATGGTGACATCAGCTATCACACAACTATCCGATGGCTCAGCCTGGGCAAAGTGCTAAAAAGAGTCTGGGATCTGAAAGCAGAGATCCGAGCGTTTTGTGAGAAGAAAGGCAAAGACATCTCAGATGAGAAATGGCTGACAAATTTTGCATTTGCTGTTGACGTGACTGCACTGATGACTGCACTGAACACCAAACTGCAAGGCAAGGGCCTTTTCGTCCATGAAATGCACAACCTGGTGAAGGCTTTCATGGCCAAGTTACAGTTTCTTTCAAGGCAACTGGAGAGCAACAATCTCACTCACATGCAAACCCTGAAGGAAGTCACACCATCAGATGATCACCTCCGCAGGTACTCATCTATGTTAGGAGCACCGCATGGCGAGTTTTCGAGGCGATTTGAAGATCTCAGAACAATGGAGAGTGAGATGCACTTGATTTCCTCACCATTTACCTGCAATGTGGATGATGCACCAAGTGGTGTCCAGCTGGAACTCATTGACCTGCAGTCTGATGCAGAGCACTTCAAGTCACAACCACTGCTGGATTTCTACTCTGCTCTTAAGCAAGAGAGGTTTCCAAACATGAGGAGACATGCTCAGAAGATTTTTGTGCTCTTTGGCTCTAGCTACATAAGTGAGCAAACATTCTCAGTGATGAAGTTTAACAAGTCCAGGTACAGATCCTCTCTCACTGATGATCATCTGTCAGCTGTGCTTTGCATCTCCACCTCAGACATTCAAGCTGACTTTGATGCACTTGTTAAAGACCAACAGAGACTAGATTTCTCTCACTTAATAAGAAAAAAGAACTGGAAAAAAACACACAATGAGTGTGAATGTGATTAACCAACAAATGTAGGCACCTAATTGTTCCAATATGTCATACAATGTCATACTGAATGTGGCTGAAAATGGTCACTAATATAGTGACTCAAAAACTGTACAAATGTTCACATTTTGTTAACCATTGTTTTGGGAAGTTTTAGTGAATAAATGTCATTTTTTTCTCTCTTTTATTGCTCAATTGTAACATATATTCTTACCAGTCTTTCCAGCTTATCAAAACAATGTTATTTACTGCTTTATATAAAGAAACACAATTAATGTTATGCAGATTTCAGTTCAGTTTTGGTCCGGCCCTCCATAATATTTTCTTATTCTCACGTGGCCCCATGTAAAAAACAATTGTCCACCCCTGACATAGAGAGAAAGAAGCGCTGCAGTAATATGCTATTAACAGAGCATGTTATATTACTGTGATGTTGCTGTTGGACTAAAGTTAGCTTGTTAGCTCCTCTGAGGGAGGGACTTTGGAAGTTTGGAGGCAGGGCAAGAGAGCAGAGGGGAGGGATTGGGAGAGAGGGATCTCAGAGGTGTGCACGGCACCTTTAAGGAGATGGAGATGTTCTTTAGGTGGTGGAAGGCTGTTTTTGTTTTTGATTTAATCTAACTGCTGAATGTCAAATCTGAGTCAATCAGAACAATCAAGGTTCTAGCGTTTTTCCACCTGTTCTTTGATCACCACCAGTTTAAGTCAATTATTATATAAAATGAGATGTAGCGGCTCTTAAACTATAACACGGAAGAAGAACCTGGAACAAGAACAAATGAATACATATTTACATGTTTATTTGTTTCAAAAAATCATTGTGAAAATCCAAAAAAATGATCTAAAACAAACTATTGAATATATGTATTTACAAGAACAAGCATTTAGCGTTTGAAAAAGAAAGTCTTGATTCTTTTGAAATGTTTTTGAATCCTCTTCTTCAAAGAACCAAAACAGCCGGTAACTCCATCTGAAGACTGATCCAGAACGTCATCATTTAAATGAGGAGTGGGAGCAGACACCAAGTCCAAGTCAGTCAGAGGAGGGAGACTATCAGCTTCTGCAGTGGCCAAATTCAGTGTGTCACTATCTGATGACTTGGATGCAGAGGCATCATCTAGAACACACTTTTCATCTGATGCATGGCAGGAGGTCTCATTAGCCTGTAATGAGGGTTGATGGTGTCTGCTGGTCTCCTGCTGGTTGAGGTGGGATGTGCTGAAGAAAGGGTGGAACTGAGCCTGACAGGGAGAGATCCTTTCATTTCCATCCAAGCAGAGAAGCTGCTTCAGCAGGTCCACAAAGGCTTCTCTGTCCTCAACCTCACCACTTTCTTCTCCTGGATGAACCTGCATTTCAATACAAAAGACTGGTCATTACATAAGCTCACACATCAGGCATATCGGTAAGTAGTTTATGGTCAAGATATCTCAATAACTTCTTGACAGTCAAGATTTAATCAGGACAGTGACATTTATTGACATTTATGAAAAACTTACATTGACCAGATCATCCAAAGAAGAGAACTCAATGAAATGGTGTTCCTCCTTAGTTGAGATGCTGTTACCAGCTTCATATTCTTCTGGTGTCTGGGGAAACAAGATGAGTGTTATGAAGTTCATTGTAAAGTTAAACTTTGGTGAACTTGAGTTTGCCAGAAAAAAAAAAAAACTTCAGTTTTACCATCAGTCGCCATTTTGAGCCCTCCTCAGCCTCACAAAAGAAGCAACTGGTGTAAGCCCCGGCCTGAAGCTGGTCGTCCTTCGGTAAACCAAGAAGTTCTGAAACACGCTTCATCATTTGGTATTCACAGAACACAGAGAAGAGGTTTTCTCCAATGTAGAGGAATACAAGCACACAACCAAGGGCCCACACATCAATGGCCTCACTGAAAGGAAGGCCAATGGAGACTTCAGGAGCCCTGAGAAGCAAGGATGCGAGATAAGAGTGAGAATCTATGACCAACATATCATTACAATGCATTACAGGTTTGTCCTAACCACAGCTAAGCCATGTGAGGAGAAATCCTCCTACCTGTATCCTAGAGGCTGAATTTCAAGGCAAGGCTCCATGCTGGAAGTTTTAACAGCCACACCAAAGTCGATTAATTTCACCTTCAGTTCCTGGATATTCCTATTGACCACCATGACATTGTCAGGTTTTATGTCTGTGTGGATGATTCCAAGGCCTTTTAGGGCATCTAAAGCCACCAATAGCTGCAGAAACGAGATCAGAAGACACAGGTTTAGAATAAACGTTGTACATTTGCTGTATGAGCTCAGGTTTTAAAACAGGATTTCTTTCATTCTACGTTTAGGTGTTACAGTAAGTCTAAAATTCTACGTGCCAACCATACCTGCTCAGCAATTGTATGGATATAATTCACACTCAGGGGTTCCCACTCTCGGTTTTCCATCAGAGTGTGAAGGTCGATCTCAAGAAGTTCAAATGCCAGGCAATTGCAGTCCATGTACACAAAATGCTCGTAAAACGTAAGCAAATTTGTGCGGTCAGTATCAAGGACACTAATTACCTTTAGCATTGAAATCTGTGAAGAAGAAGAAAAAGAAAAAGAAGGGACTATTAGATGTTAAATACTTTGGCTGATTCCAACAGGTCTTAGAAAATCTGTATTTTGTGAATTTGCGAATATCACAAAAGTGCAAAAGGGAACAAAGTTTGGTTTCATTGTTGATATTAATAAATATATAAATTAATAGGTACAAAAGCTACATGAACACGTGTAAATGGACAATGGCTATCAGCTTTACATTTACACGTTTATTGATATGATATCTACATGGAATATTGTGTTACAAATATACAGATTTTTTAAAAATAGATCTGTTCAGTTCAATGCAATTTTGGGAATATAGTACAAAAGTTATGAAAAGCACATTACCATGTTGAAGTAATTACACATTGATAACAAAAATATTGTTCATAGAATTTAGAAATAGCAAAACCTGAGCCATCAAATGTTAGAAGGTGCAAACAGGTACCTCATTCTCAAGATGGTCTTCAAAGCCGTCCTTGATGATTTTCACAGCCACCGTCTCGTTGTTCTTAAGGTTCTGGCACTTCATCACCTGCCCAAAGTTGCCATAACCAATACACTCCAGGATGGAGTAATCTGCAGTGCTGCTGCAGAGAACCGGAAGTTCAGCTGCTGTGAGTGTGGAAAGAAAGAACAGAGGGTCAGTATTGAGTAGTTCAGTCTGTGTATGTGTCTGTAGTGAACAAAGGTGACCACATAATTGTATTGTGAGGAAGGGCCTTAATGACACTTATACAACAATTAGTAATTTGACTGGACAAGAGACATTCAATGAGTGCTGATATAGACATTAATCAACTGTCAGTTAGGAAATGTTTCACAAAATGTGCTTTCAATACTGTTGTATAGAAGCAATATATAAAGGTAGATATGTTGCAAAATGTGAGAGCTTGTAGAATGTGATTTGAGCTTGTGTATAAAAAATTCTCACATGTGAAATAAATTTACACAAATGATGGAAAAACATTTAGAGACTGATATTTACACATAAAATGACAGCTTCAAACTTGTAATCCAACATTTATTCACATGTTTTTTAATTACGGTAAACAATCATTTGTGCAAGTAATTAAAAAAAACATGTGAATAAATGTTGGATTACAAGTTTGCAGCTATAATTTTATGTGTAAACATCAGTCTATACATTTTTTCTTGTCATTTGTGACATTAAAATTTTTTCACGTGTAGATTTTTTATACACAAGCCACTTTCAAGTCTAAAGTCCCTATCTACAGTATAAAAACCCTGTTTCTCATTGAGTCTTTTTTACCTGCTGCAGCTGAAGCATCAGAACACAGAAAAGTGGACATTTTACACTCAACTTCTTTAAAAGTCACAAAAACTGTCTTGACATTAAATAATAACAATCAACTAGAAAAAATCTAAACATAAATATAAACAGTAGTTAGACTAACATGTGCAAAACTTAATAAAATAATATAACAAGATAACAGTAACAAGATAATAATAATAATAATAATAATAATAATAATAATAATAATAATAATAATAATAATAATAATAATAATAGTAATAATAATAATAATAATAATAATGAGAACTGCAAGCAGTTATGAAAGGGGGCCAGGCCTTCCCTTGCGACTCGGACCCCAGGTTTTGCGGAGCCCCTGAAAGTACGTCACGAATGATGACAGGCTCGTGGCGAGCGTCAGGACACAGGCCAACGTGCCATTTGCTGTGAACAGGTGGATATGAAGTTTTGGAAGATGTGATTTAAAGTGTGAAAGTTACAGACCAAAATGCATTTGCACCTATTATAGCGCCACCTCGTGGTACACTTTGTGGTATGGGTGATCTGTGTGCTCTTCTATAGTTACCCTGTAAATTTCACAGCCCTCAACATAATACTTCAGCTGAAATAAAGGTTTGTTTATTTATATGTTATGTAGTAATAAGCAGTGTTTAAAATAACGGCGTTTAAAATAACGGCATTAGGTAACAGCGTTTGTTTTTCAGAAACGGGCTAATCTAACTAATTACTTTTTATGCCGTTACAACGCTGTTATCGTTACTGAACGTTAAATGCGGTGCGTTACACGTATTGATTAAATGAACTGTGATCCGAAAGCATCCCTGGCTTCTTACTCAATGTAGTGAGCAGGTGGGTTAAAAACAAGGTGAGCGATTATGATTGGCTAAGGCGACGTGCCAGCACTTGCGACACACACACGCGACACACACACACACACACACACACACACACACACACACACACACACACACACACACTGCAGATTGGATGAAGCAGCAGAGATGGCGAGCGTGGAGCAGTCTGATGAAAAGTTGTCATTTTTAAGGTGACGATACAAACACTACTTTAAATTAATTGTGGTCAAAGGCAAGAACGTGCATGTGAAGTGTTCTTTATATCCAGGAGTGAAGACTTTGTCAACATCCGCTGTAAGCAACTCAAAATTAATGAAGCACCTCACGACACATGCATCTAAAAAAATCTGAATTATTTGACGTATAGCAACTTTTTTTTTTTTTTTAACAGTAATGCAAATAGTTACTTTCCTTGGTAATGAGTTACTTTTATTACAGAGTAATTCAGTTACTAACGCAGTTACTTTTTGGAACAAGTAGTGAGTAACTATAACTAATTACTTTTTTAAAGTAACGTTCCCAGCACTGGTAATAAGCCACGCCCACTTTGACCAACTGCGATTAACTTCGAGATACGGCCCCAGGAGCGTCCCAAGGTCATACCCACCTAATTTGGTAAAAATTGGTCTTGCCATTTAAGAGATATAAATTTCCCATATTTGCAGCGCTCCCTAGTGGCATAACTTATTAAAACTTTGCTTGTACCCTTGCAGTCACATGACAACCAAGGATCTCAGATTTGGTGTTGTTAGCATTTATTTTGACCGAGATATGCAACAGTTTTTATAGCTTTGCATATTTTTATAGCTAGCTAGAAAATTTTACTCAGTAATTATTCGCGCATATTTTGAGCCAACAAAATGATTTTATCAACTTTAGATCAGGTCCAACTGAAGACTCTACGTGCCAAGTTTCATGGGGATTAAACAAAACCCCAAGGAGGAATTTGAAAAAGTAGGTTTTTGATATGTCGTGACTTACAAAGAGCAATGTGCTGTGGGAGTGGGCGTGGCCTATGTCAGAAGATGCGACTCTATGTAGGGAACATGTGGATATGAATTTTTTTAAAGATGTGAATTAAATTGTGAAAGTTAAAGGCCAAAATGTTTTTGCAATTATAGCACCACCTCGTGACGCTATAATTGGTATGGGTGGTCTGTGTAGTCGTCTATATCAACCCTGTAAAATTCACTGCCCTCAACATAATAATTCAGCAGAAATAAATGTTTGTTTATTTATGTGTTATTATGTCATTAGCCACGCCCACTTTGACCAATCGTGAATAACTTTGAGATATCGCCTCAGGAAGGACCCAAGATCATCCCCTCCAAATTTGGTAACAATTGGTCGTGCCAATTAAGAGATATAAATATTCGTTATTTGTAGCGCCCCCTAGTGGTCTACATCATTCAAATTTGGCGCATACCCTCACAGTCACATGCCAACTAAGGAACTCAGATTTGGTGTTGTTAGCATTTATTTTGACTGAGATATGCGCCAATTTGCATTTTTATAGCCAGCTAGAAAACTTTACCCGAACAAACTCATAGAGTTAACTGGAGATTACGTCCAACTGAAGACTCTACGTGCCAAGTTTCACGCTGATTGGACAAAACCCCAAGGAGGAGTTCGAAAAAGTAGGTTTTTCAGGTTTTGCGATTTTGCTCCGAGAAAAGTTTAGGCGGAAATGGGCGTGGCCTAGCCAAGGTGATTCAGTGCTATTCAAGGAATCTGTGGATATGAAGGTTTTAAATTTGCAACAAACGGTGTGGGAATTATTGGCCAAAACGCTTTGACCTTTGTTAGAGCGCCACCTGCTGGCGGATATATGTGAATTTTTGCGTCCAAGGTCCTCTGGGGGTTTTGGACCCAACCACCAAAGGGCACCGCCCTACCTAGCACGGTTTAGCCTGCAGCACTACTTTTACCCAAGGAAACATAATAAATATAATAATAATAATAATAAAAATCCTTACGATTACAATAGGGTTCCTAGCACCGCTGGTCCTAGGCCCCACGGGCTTGGCCCCCTAATAAGTTACCCAAAAAGTGGTGGGATCATCAGCTCTAATTTACAGTATCCTTCGCTTCCATTTTCTTTATGTAAGTGAGAAAAGGTTGCCAGCTAGTATAAAATTTCTGGCCACTGCCCCTTGTGGTGTATCGTATTTACTCATATTTCAAGAAATGAACAATATCAATCAATCAATCTTTATTTGTATAGCGCCAAATCATAACCAATGGAATCTCAAGGCACTTTACAGTAGAGCAGTCTTAAGGACGGACTCTTCATTTTATGGATACACACATATGCATATATACGTATATACACATACATATGTATCCCACACCCAACATGAATTCATCATGGCGGCAAGGAAAACCTTCTGTTAAGCAGCAGGAACCTTGTGTGGATCCCATTCCTATGATGAACAGCCATCATTTAATATCATTTAGCCATGATTGAAACTCGGAGGATGTTTGTCCTTCCATTTAAACATTATCAGTCGGCGTGCCAAAAGAGAACCAAAAGCAACCATAGTTTTGGCCCGACGACTGAGATGCAAGTCAGGTGGTATGACCCCAAATATTGCCGCTATGGGTGTGGGTTTTAATGACGTTTTTATGACATCTGTAAATGTTGAAAATATCAGTTTCCAAAACCCATCCAGTTTTGCGCAGGACCAAAACATGTGTGTAAGAGTGCCTGGTGCTTGCCGACAACAGTCACACAAGGGATCAATAGCAGGAAACATTTTAGACGTTTAGACATTTGTTTAAGACGGCGTGTCTTAAACAAATGGAAGAAGAGTGTATATTTCCCACAGCTCCCACAGTCCTAACCCCAATTCTTCCTCCAAACAGTTTTTCAACCTGATCAAAGGTTTCAAGTCGTGAGTGTTAATTAAAGAATAAACAAGTCCAATCGAGCCTTTAGAAGATGGGTTCAGTTTCAAAATCGAGTCTAGGAGAGAGCAGGTCGGTGTGGATGGAAAAGAGGACATAAATGTTGATACAAAATTACGAATCTGAAGATATCTGAAGAAATGTGACCTTGGAATATTGAATTTTGATGTCAATTGATCAAAAGATGCAAAAGTGTCGTTAATAAACATATTTCCAATTGTTGTGGCTCCTGCTTTAACCCAGACATTGAACGCTTTGTCCATGATTTATGGTTTGAAGAGATGTTTTTTTGTTATAGGGGCGTGGATTGAAATATCTTTTAATGAAAAAACTCTTAGAAATTGCGTCCATATCTTAAAAGAGTGTTTAATTATTGGATTTGAAGAATATTCAGATATACGTTTAAGTAAAGGAAGATCTGTATTAAGCAATGCATCTAAAGAGGTAGAATGACAGGACAAATGTTCCAATTGAAGCCATTTAGGGGTTGAATCAGAGTTTTGGGATCATTTCCAGTAGAGTATATTTCATATGTTGGCAGCCCAGTAGTAATATTGAAAGTTATTGTGGGAAAATCCACCATTTTGACAATGGCGTTGTAACATATTTTTATGTATTCTAGGTGTTTTCTTTTTTTTAATTTTTTTAAAAGGATTTTTTTGGCTCTAGTGGCCTTTATATGACAGTTGCTTGACAGGAAGGGGGTGAGAGAGAGCAGGGAATGACACGCAGGAAGGGGTCCCAGGCCGGGAATCGAGCCTGGACCCGCTGCAGGTGAGGAACTACAGCCTCCGTACATGGGGCGGGCGCTCAACCCACTGAGCTACACACCGCCCCCTAGGTGTTTTCTTATTCCAAATGAACTCCGATATTAGTTTATCAATTGATGTGAAAAAAGATCTTGACAGGAACAGAGGAATGCTCTGAAAAACATACAAAAATGTAGGCAGCACATTCATTTTAATTACATTGATTCTACCTCCTAATGATAAAGGCAGCAGACCCCACCGTTCCAAGTCTTGTTTTAAATGACACAATAATGGGAGGAAATTAGCTTTGAAAATGTCATTAAAATCATGTGTGATCCAGATTCCTAGATATTTAAATTTTCATGTGTTAGCTTTCAGGGAAAAAAGGTCAAAATTAATCAATTTGGCAGTAGTATTAAGTGGCATGATTTCACTATTTTGTAAATTAACTTTGAACCCTGATATTTTGCCAAATTCTCCCAATGTGTTCAGTATGATCGGTAATTATATTTTAATTTACTACTTTGTATGCACTCATTTCATAATACAGATGTGAACTCTATACCTAAAAACAGTTCTTAAAAAAAACAAAACAAACTATTCTCAAAAAAAATTACAAAGGCTATAGGACAACAAAACAGAAACAGCGAAAGAGAAAATTGAGCGCTTTCTTGTACGGGAACCACTGCCATAGTGAGACATCTCACTTCTATTACTCAGAGAACCAGGGTTATGTAAATAACCTATAGTTTTAAAGAGTAGATATCACACCTTATGGTTCACATGTATTTTATTAAAAATAAAACAGTCGATACAACAAATAAATAGTACATGCATGTAGAGTGTGACCGTGTTATACTAGGCCTTTCTGGTCTTCGTGGGAGCGCTGGTGGAAGACAAAAGAGACCGCTGCATCCCAGGAGGCCTTCAGCACCTGGTCCCTCAGGCCTCTCCTGTCAAAGCAGTGGTTCCACTGGGAATAGTTACTGGTACAGTCTGAACCATCAGCAGGAGGCTGGACCTGTCTGCCATTCACACACCGACAACAGCGAAACCTTACAGCGACACAGGAGAGAAAAAGACCAGCATGATCAAAAGATGAGACCCTACACTTTGTTTAACATTAACAATATATTAAATTCTATACAGTTAAAATAGTATTGAACAATATTACGAGTTAATGGATTTGAAGGTGAAAAAAATTACTTGAATTTGATAACTCATGATCATGTGATGTCACATACTAATTGCTAATTTCTTGCAACATGTCAAGCATGCATGTTAAGCTGCCATGTTGGGAATTAAATAAACCTTTCCCCACAAAGTCTTCCAGAATACTATTTTTGTTAGTTATATTACCAGGGATTTAAACCTTAAGGTTAGCCACAGGTGTAGGGAAAGTTGATGGTCAGTAGATGTTGTAGGAGGTGAAGTAGGAAGGTGGCAGAGTTATTGCACAATGTGATTTATGTTTAAGTAAGTTAACAAATTGTTTTATCAGAATTGTATTTGAAGTTAATGTCATTAATCCTTAAAACCCTCTGTAAAACATAACAATTCATTTTTTAAATATAATTTTTAAAGCTACAGGGAGACATTCCAAAAGAGTCAAAAAGACACATGAAGCTCTAGAGCCACAGGTTACAGACCCCTGCCCTAACCCAAGAAATACCAACATATTCCAAATGTGTCAGAATTCAGTAAATGACACTTAATGACAGTCTTCATGACATCTCATTCATGCTAATGTCATAAGAATGACATTAATGATAGCGTAAGGTCAGCCTTATACATGAAACTACAAATTAACAAATAATCTAAATTTCATTTTGTGCTTTCGCTTTTTAATTTTACTTACCTCATTGATTCATGTTATTGTTTTTATCTTTTTTTGTAAAGTGTGCCTGATTGTTATGAAAGGAGATCTTAAATAAAATGTATTATTATTATTAATAATAAGATAATGAACAATTGTTATTAATTCCTGGTGCAAGAAGTGACTTTCTTATCATTTCTAAATTTGAGAAAAATATCTATCATTATCATTACACAGTAATTAGTAGAATCGTTTAACTACATATGATGCAAACAATAATAACATTGTAAACTACAATATTTGCATTTCCTGAATAAAATACAAGTGAGGATGCAGGTGCTGGTCCACGTCACACTGCATTAGCTTAACATTAGCTAGCATTAGTCTAGCATTATCATTAACCTAACAATAACACTAACCTTGCATTAGCCTAGCATTAGCACTATCCTAGCATTAACATTAGCCTAACAATAGCATTAATCTAACATTAACACAAAGTTAGCATTTGCATTAACCTGACATTAGCACTAACCAAACATTAGCATTAACCTAGCATAAACCTAATATTAGCATTAACCAAGCATTATCATTAACCTAGCATTAGCATTAATCTAGCATTCCCAACCTAGCATTAGCCGAGCTATAGGCTATAGGATAACAAGTGCCTGCTGCATCCTCACTAATGAGTTGTCAGAGGAAGCGTTTACTTGTCGTGTGTGTCGCTGGCAGTGTCTTCGTTGAGAGTGAAGAGTTCTCGGAGCTCGCCCAGAGAGAAGTGGCGCTCCACGTCCTGTTCCTCATCCACTACACAGCTGCTCAGCGCTTTCTTATGGGCCTGTCTCTGCAGGATCTTCTCCTCAATGGTCCCAGTCTGTCAGCACGCACACACACACACACACACACACAAATTAAAGGACTGGCGACTGGTTCTGCTCACAGCCAAGTGCACAGAATTGATTTTAAATATATGTTAGTTTATCACAATAAAGGATCTTTCCCATAACTCTCAAAAAGTAACTAAACCTCTGCTTTCTCCTGACCTGCCACGAGGAGGGAAATGATGATCAGTAAGATGGCGCTGGTGTATGTGGCCTGTCGTCTACCTCTGTCCACTATTTTTGTGATTTTATTGTTTTTGACGCTTCTTATTAATGACATCGACTCCCTCCTGGTGCATCACCGTCAGACACTTTTGGATCTTCATTTTTCTGCCGTTAATTTGAGGCAAAAAGAGCAAAAAACTGTGATCCTTTCAACTCTTGTGGATGTGCCACCTTAAATGCTCCGTACCACATCCTCACCTGCCTGGAGACACAGAGGCAAACGAGGCGGTCGGCTGTTAAACTCAAGGCTTCCCTTGTGCTCTCATCAGATCTTGGATTGATCCACTGCATACCCTGGCAACTTTGTGATCCTGCGATCTCCTACTTGGTTCCCGTGGTGGGCTCTGGAGTCGACCCCCAGTCCGGTGCTGTCTTTCAAATCTCAGGACACACGGAAGAAACGTGGAGAATCTGTGGCATCTGACTTGGGCTCCGTGCCTTGCCTCTACTCAGGATGGCCTCTCGGTTCCTATCAGGATGGCGCTGGTCATTGCAAGATCCCTGGCAAACAGGTTCCAGTGGATTGGATTTTCTCTTCGTAACTGAGGCCTGGCTACGCGTTGGCGAGTCCACTGCTCTCTCGGATCAGTTGCCTACTGACTGTTTATTTTTTAATAGTCCGAGAAAGTCTGGTAAAGGAGGAGGTCTAGTGACTATTTTTAAGAAGAGCTTTGTTTGTAAACAGCTCTCAGCGCCATCTCCTCCGTCCAGCTTTGAACTGTTTCTACAGTATTTGTGCTGGGCTGATCCCAGCTGGTACTGTGTGCTGTGATTTACAGACCAAATACAACAAGGATTTTATAAATGACTTTTCAGACTGGTTGGCCGAACTAATGCCAAAGTATGATTGATTGTTTTTTAATTGTTCGGCATTTCAACATGAGATCCACAAAGTCATGTGTGTTGTCCTGACAACACACATGACTTTGTGGATCTCATCCAATCTTGGTGCAATGCGTAGTGGGTCACACACACCAGTTAGGTCATATTCTGTATTTGTTCTTGTGTAATGATGTCTATTTTAAATTTGAATGTGGGTGATGCAATTTTATCTGATCATAAACCTGTTGTTTTTTACTTTTCCTTTGCACACAAATTTAAAGCTCCAGCTCCAGCCTCGCTCTCCAATGTGGTTAACTCCTCCACCACAATACTTTACTTCTGACTTCACTGAGAACTCTTTGGTGACTCTGGGTAATCTGTGAGCTTAGATACAGAGCATCTGCTCACACAAGCTGAATGTCTAAAAACTCTGGACTTTGCGGTGCTGCTAAAAATGAAGCGTTTAAAACCTAAACCTCAGCCTTGGTTTAACGATGTTACCCGGATCCTCTCATTGATGGGCCTCAGCCAATCAGCTTCGATGCCTCCACTGAGCTCTGTAACACATTTTTGCAGTTTTTTATTAATAAGGTTGCTCATGACCCTTCTATCTTTGTCCCCTGCTCAGCTACCTTTATTCAGTTTGAGCCGACATCCTTACAGAAATTAAAGGAAATTGTGGATCATATGAATCCTTCAGGCTCCCCTACTGATGATATTCTGCCACGCCTTTTTAAAGACATTTTTCTCACGCTCGGACCATCAGTTCTTGCGATCATAAATAGCAGCTTGACTTCTGGTGTTGTCCCTGTTGCTTTTAAACATGCTGTAGTAAACCCACTTATTAAGAAACCTGCCCTTCATCCCTCAGTCTACTCTAACTTTAGACCCATCTCTAAGCTCCCATTCTTGTCTAAAGTTTTAGAGAAAATTGTTTTTAACCAGATAAATGATTTCCTCTCTGCAAATAACATTTATGAGGATTTTCAATGAGGTTTTAAACAAATTCACAGTCCAGAAACTGCACTGTTGAAGGTTTTTAATGATATCTTCTTGGAAACGGATTCAGGGAACACAGTGATCCTTTTGTTTTTAGATCTCACTGCTGCTTTTGATACGGTGTACTAGAGGTGGGCGATATGGGAAAAATATCATATCACGATTTTTACTTTGTGAAATCACAATCACGATTTTATCACGATTTTTTTCATTCAAATCATTTAGACTATTTTAACGTTCTTTACCAATAAAAAAAACCAAATCACCTTCTTAAAACATTGCCCTAAATGGAAAAAAGGAATAAAAGATCATTTAGGACAAGGTAATTATCTTTCTTTTTTTTTTTTTTTAAATTGTATGTAAGCAATTCATCAAACTGGTTTCTAGTACAATTAACATCAAACAAAAAAGCTGACAAGTTATTTTAGTCACACAGTCTTTTTACTTTGTTTAACTAAAGTGGTGTAGCATTAGCATTAGCAACACTTGCTACATAACATGCATCATATCAGTCTAGTGATTTCTATTTGTTATTGAGGTAACACACTCATATCAATAAAATCCTACTTTAAGCAGTGTTTGAATCCCTCATTTCACACAGTTCAGACAATCATATCCTTTACAAAATAAAACGTTACTGCTTTGGTTACATTAGGCCTGGGTGATATGGACCAATACTCATATCTCTATATCAAAATGGCACAAGGTGATATAAACTTCATTTATTATAATTTTTTTCAATAGCTTTACAAGAAAAACAATATTGGGTCAAAGTCAGTGCAGCCACAAAGACCCTTTTACTAATGACTAGCAACACAATAACAACATTTTGTGTCACTTTTGACTTTTTCCTTCATTAAGGCTGAAATGTGATTAAATTATGTAGTGTTGCTTTTTTCAGGGCAGCTCTGAGTTGATGAAAGTAGTTTTTAAAGTAAATCACATTCAGGACACTGTCTCTTTAAGAATATGGAAACAGCCCCGTTAGCTACAGCAGCAGATCTCTGCTACAGCGCAGCGACAGAGAGTTAGTTATAGAAGAGAAACACATGCAGTGTTTTCTCAAACATATTTCAGTGTTTCAACACTCAGAACTGATGGAGTTTAACAGACAGACAGACATCTGCACTGAGCCTCTGACAGACAGGCGTTAACACGAAGGAAACAGCACTCTAAGCTAATTCTGTGTCCGTACACTGGGGGGGGAGCCGTGTCTGCATCATATGACTGTGTATGGACCACAGACATATGACGCAGACACGGCACCACAAGGGTTAAAATGTGAACTACAGACGATTCTACAATCTCCGTGATTTGGGAGATCATCGTCATGTTGAAATCCTTAACGATCTAATATCATCATATCGCACACTCTCGATTAGAGCATTGAATTGGGCTCAATGGGGCAGATCTTAACTGGTTTTACTCATATTTGCGACAGAACTTTTATTGTAAAAATTGACTGTTTTACATCTGACTCTGTGCATCCATCTTGTGGTGTTCCTCAAGGGTCTATCCTTGGTCCCCTTCTTTTTGCTCTGTACCATCTACCTCTGGGGTCTATAATGAGAAAATATGGCATCTCGTTTCATTGTTATGCTGATGATTGTCAGATTTAGATGCCCCTGATACCCAATGATTCCTGCTCCTTTTGAACTGTTTAAATGAGGTTAAGGCATGGATATCTTTTAATGTTTTTAGTTTTAATGAATCCAAAACAGAGCCTATTCTGTTTGGTTCAAGCAAATCCAAAGTCTTGTTCAGTCTGGACTCTATGAACAAATATTCAAAAAAGTCTGTGACCAGTCATCGTGGACTCTGGATTTACTTTTAATAAGATGTCAACTTTACGTTTTAAAAAAGAGCTTCTTTCAGCTGTGGTGCATTGCTAAGTTTAAACCTGTTTTAGGTAAGAAAGAACTGGAGACCGTTATCCATGCTTTTATCACAACACAACTGGACTAGTGTAACTCTCTCTATGTTAGGCTCACCTCCAGCTGGTACAAAACACTGCTGCCCTGTTATTGACTGGTAAAAGAAGGCAGGAGCATAAAACACCTCTTCTCTCCTCCTTTCACTGGCTCCCTGTACGCCAAAGAATTGATTTTAAAATTATTTTATTGACATACAAATGTCTAAATGGCCTCCATCCATCCGACAAGTCTGAACTTCTTCAGCCATACACTCCATCTCGGGCTCTACGCTCAGCTGGCCAGCAGCTCTTGGCCGTGCCGAGGACGAAAAGGAAGTCCAGAGGGGATCGGGCCTTCTCTGCGGCAGCTCTAAGGCTATGAAACGAGATAAATATAAGAGAGGCTCCTTCTGTTCCCATTTTTAAATCTCTTCTGAAAAAACAGTTGTTTGCTGTGGCTTTTAACACCGTCTGAGTCTATGTCATTTTTAATTGTTCAATGTTGTATTTCTCTTATATGTTATATGTTTTATTGTACAGCGTTTTGGTCAAACCTTGTTTGTGTTTAAACATGCTTTATTAAAAAATTGGAATTGGAATTTAAAAAAATGCCTTGATTATGGGCGGGAATCCTGGAGCAGTTAAGACATGCCCAGTCCACACTATTAAATCTCCAATTACGGTAACAATCTATGCTATGCTAACTAGCTACTCAATACTCAATATACCTCTCTATTCACTCTTCTCTCAATCCAACCTACTCACCACAGATTGTCGAGACCACAGTTGATTTATCAAAGGACCGGGGGGCTAACAATGCTTGTTTGTGACACAAGATGGTCCCAAAATGTCACATGATCTTGTTCTCAGCCAATAGCAAAAATCAATTGTAATAGCTGGGTTTCAACACATAGAAGGCAGTCACTCACATTTTACAATAAAATATGCCAAATTGAAATACTTTGACTAAAATGTTGAGAGTTGGACCAAGATCAATCAACAGCATTACTTCATACCCAAATACATTTGTATTCAGTAGAAAAAGTGGTTTTGGGGTTTAGTTATTCTTTCAGGAGGGAGTGTTGTGTTTAAGTTTTTTGTTGCTGATTTAATGTGGTAGTATTTTCATTCTGTTAACTGTGTGCACTCACAGAGAGGAGCCTGTAGATGTAGCAGGTTTTCTTCTGACCGTCTCTCCATACCCGAGCCATCGCCTGCTCGTCGTTGGCCGGGTTCCAGTCAGGATCAAACATGACCAGACGATTTGCACCAATCAGGTTGAGGCCACACCCCCCAGCCTTACTGCTCAGCATGAAGATGAACTCTGGGTTCTGAAAAACAAATGCATTCAGGTGCAGTTCCTTGGGTGTGTTCAAAATCCCATACTAGCGTACTACTCACATTAAGTCAGACGTCAAAATGAGTATGTAGTGCGCTCACACTAGATAGTATGAAAAGATTGAGTACGTGAGAAATACCCAGATGTATGCTATATCGAGACATTTCCTAAGTATTGCACAGTGGGCACACTAATCACACAGAACCGCCGCATGATGCATTGCAAGCAGAACGTAAAATGGTCATGGAACCGGCTTCAAGCTAAAAAATTAACATCCCCATTTCAAAACCCCTTTTGTAAATAGGGCTCTTGTTTTGAAGTTAACTGGAAGTTTTGTCAATAGCATGGAGGTTCTCCCAAAATCTCTGAAATGTGGGAATTAAATGTGTTTTCCGCAAGTTTTATGGATCAAATGAGCACATGTTGATATTCTACCTGGTCACTTTCTCACTTAAAATGTTTTCAGAACTTTCAAAGGTAGAGAATCAACAGAGATATTTAGCCTCAGTGTTTCAGATTTTTGTCGTTATAGGTTCCAAAAGCATTTTGGAAAACTTGGAATTATACTTCAATGGGAACGGTCCATCATCCTAATCATACTATTAATATACAGTAGACCGCATATACTCGTTGTGATTGTAGAATGTTAGTGGGACATTTTGAACACAGCCCTCATTTCTCATATCTTTCATTCTTGTTCCACAAAGTCACACTCACAGACTGAACGTTGAACCTTTCAACAATCTTGGCCCTTTTCTTGATGGACATGGTTCCATCCAGGCGAACATACTGGTATCTGGAACAGACCGACACAAAGGTTCACACGTCAGAGAAAACTAATGACCAAGGTCGGACATGGGCAGCGTTTCCAAAGCACCTTCTAGATCTGCACAGCTTCTCAAACAGGTCCAGTGTTTGCGTGTAGTTGGAGACAAGAACCACCTTGTCACTCGTAGTGGTCCTCGTCATGGCCAGTAAGTAGTCCAGAACCAGCATTTTTCCTAAAACAGAACAAGTTATGATTAAAAATGTGTGTGCAGCTTACAAACCACTAAACAGAAATTTTATAAAAACTACAATTTTATTAAACACAAAGCTGGGGAACCATGTTCGAGTTCTGTGGCTTACACTTATGTAGTTAAAAATGATTAAAATATGTTTCATTTCAAGTTTTCCCATTTCAGTTCTGTTGAGGATCATTTTATCTTCTTTTTAAATAAATTGAAATTGAGGGGTATACAAACAGGAATAAGGCTCAGACGCCCACGCCAAAGACATTAACACCAATATCTTCATTGATTAGGAAGCCTGACAAGGTAACCATAAGATGAAAAACAAATTAGATGATACATAATATTTTTAGTGTATTTTACAGATGATGTCAAAACTGACCCGTTATCAAGGGAGATGCTAACAGAAAGCTATCACAAGAAGAATGTTGTGTTTCATGGGGTTATTTATTAAAGGCTCAGTAATTGTGATTAATTAAATTTGAACTTTAGTAATTGTAAACGTAATTGTAATTGACTTTTAGTGGAAAAATAATCATTATAATTTTAAGTGTAAAAAATGCTGGTCACTATAATCATAATTTTGTTGGAATTGAGCATAGATACTTAAAGACGTTATTGTAATTGAAATATGTAATTGAACCCAACCCTGGCTAGTAGTGCTGACTCATCACTGAAAGGCATCACAGTCAGGGAAAAAGATTGATAGATATCGATCTCTACGTACGGATACATGGACACATCTTTCCTAGGGAAGATTTCCAAGGAAAAGTTAATAGTGTTGTGGACATGAAGCAGTCGAATACTTCAACACTTCAACTGTTTATATGTGGCACTCAATGCCACATATAAACAGTGTGCTTCACAATCTAAACAAAAACAATCAACTAATTAAAACAATAGAAAAAAATAAAATGAATGAGTTGGGAGGGCGTGTCCATAATAGTCCCAATATTACTGCGGATCCCACATAATGCCTCATTCAAATTTGAAAAGTACGTCTTCAAATCAGAGTTTTGAATCAAGTGTTATTTTTTGTCTCTACAGTGTGTGTGAGTATTTATTATTGAGGGCCTATAACAAGCATGAGTAACTCTATAACTACATTCATCATCAACTTCATCAATTCAACAATTCACTTTTGGCTTTAAAGTTATGACGTAACAAAGACAAAAAAAACTATAACTTGAGCGTCTCTTCACAAACATTGGCCCTCAGAGAGTTATAAATGCTGGAGATTTCTTCCTGTTAAAAGGGAGTTGTTTCTTCTCACTGTTGCTAAATGCTTGTTCATGTGGATCTTGTTGAGTTTTTTCTTTCTTATTATGAATTTTATATTTTGATAAACGTATTGAGATGACTGCTGTAATTTGTGCTATACAAATAAAGTTGAATTGAATTAAACACTCTAAGAATCTTTATCATATGCAATAGGACTTGGTAGATTGTTGTCATAAAACTGGAGATTTAGCCCCGAGCTATTAGAGCTAGCTATTAGATAATAAGCTGCATTACTTGTTGAATGTGCTTCCGATGAGGACGTTCTATTATATTTGTTTAATTCAAGGAAGCTGATGTTGATGTTTACAGGTTCTCACCTGAAAGCTGCGGTTCCACAGCTTTAGGGCAGTAGCCTGAAGGAAACAGGTCCAGTGCTCCCTCGAAGCCTTCGTTCCCTTCCACACATTTGTCATAGATGAGAGCAGGGTCTGGTGGAGAGCACAGTCAGGTGTGGAGATACGACCATGATTTGAACAGCAGGTGATGCAGAACTCACGATTGCAGAGTTTCTTCAGTGAAGTGATGGAGGACAGAGAGGAAACACTGATTCTGTCCTCCTGTAAGGACTGCATGGCCTGCTTCAGGAAGCGTTTGTAGAGCTGTGCCTGTAGAGGAGTCAGCCTGCAGGGCATCATGTACTCAGAGTCTTACATAACACAGACATACACGTGTGTTCCTGCAGCTTCTTTTTACACTCAAAGGCTCCTTACCTGCAGCACACAACCTGCTCGATCTTCACAGGAAGATACTTGGAGAGGATATCAGATGTTCTCCTGATCAAACACCTGTGGATGCAGGTCAAAGAAATCCAGACAAAAAACATACAAAGTGAAACAGCTGAAATAATTAAGACAAGGCAGAAAATCAGCCGTCCTCGTACGCAAGTGTAGAAAATCCTCTGCTTCGACAAACATTAGAGAAAGAATGGATTCTCAGCTAGGTTCAAGTAAATGGTGAAGAGTTTGTTATGGAATCAGAACAGTACCATAATGAATGAACTCTTGCAGTTGTATTTCAGATTCACAAATGCACACGATCTGTTTCACAAATATATATTTTATGCAAAATTGTAATAGAAATTCTGAAATGCACAAGCTCTACTTCACATTTTGAGGCACACTTGTAATATAAATCCAAAGGTAATGAAAATTTCTGAATATGCGTTTACAAACTGCTTCTGTGCTGTGAAACCTCTGTGCATTTGTGAGAGAAATGTGTGTGGTCAATTATGAGACTGCCTTCATGTAGCGGGTCAACAAACGTCACCATTGGCTGATAAAACTGATTGACAGATTCATCAGCCAATCAGGTGTGTTTGGTTTCAGCCAATCATATAGCTTCTTACATTTTCTCCACACTCTTGTTTGAACACTGCATATGCGCACATATCAGTAGCTCTGCAATTGGTTTAAAAGTGTTGAGTTTTTAAACTTCTTCTTCAAATAATAATAATAATATAAAAAAAAATGGGCAATATATCGATATTCAAGATATATCAAGTTTTCCATTTTGGCGATATGGAAATGTACAATATCACTTATATCAATATATTTTTAGTTTATAGCTCATTTTGGATTAAGACTTGTTTTAGGGGTCAGTGCCTTCACTACTTCTCAGAACAGCATGAAAAGCACAGTTAGATGGATTTATGAGTGCGTCCTAACCCAGATCTTTTCCTATACAGGTCATACTCCAGAACTCACTCACACATGCTGCCCCTTAGAGGAGAAAAAGCCAAATATGGCAGTATATTGTGCAGCGGTTTGTTAATAAAAGTGCCTGTGTGGCATTTTTCATCAGCAAATTTGAACTAGAATTGTCTTTCTGGTAAAATTTCTTTGAGTTAAAAATATCAAGATTTATATTGTATATTTATACGTCGCCATTTTGAGAAAAATATTGAGATATGACATTTCACCCATATCGCCCAGCCCTATTTGCAATCACATATTTTAGAACAATAATAAAGCTTTATTATTAATGATCATGCTAAGGCCATTCTAGTAGCCCCCACCCCCCTGTTATGACGCCCCCCAAATATGGAACCACTGCATGGTGGCATTGACTTTGAAGAGTTAACAGGTAGAAAGCAGTGAGTGTTTAAGTTAACAATTTATAAACTGAAAATATCTGATCCACTGAAAGAAGATGTCATTTTTCCACATCTTTTCTCAATTACAATCGAAACACAGAAATTATGGAAAATCTTGTATCGTTCACATTTTCCCAAGTCATTCCTGAAGCAGTAAGGAAAGTCCTACTTGTGAGCTGGTGGCAAACCTGTTGACAACGCTGATCAGCTCCTTGAGTTTCTCCTCTCCTCGCTGTCTGTCTCCATCACTGGCATCAGCATCCCGACCCTTCAGGATGGGATGTTCAAAGCGCTTTTTAAACTCGTGGGCTGTGCCTGGTAGAGGGAGAAGAAATCACAGGTACTGTATGTGTGCACGAGGTGGACAAAGAGAGCGAGTACTCCTCACCAAGTATGCCAGCATTCACAAAGTGGACTAAGCTGAAGAACTCCAGCAGGTCGTTCTGGATCGGAGTCCCTGATATCAGCACTCTCCTCTGAGCGCTCATGGCGTTCAGAGCCTGGTACGTCTGGTTGTCAGAGTTTTTCAGACGGTGGCCCTGCGACACATGGCCATTACAGCAGTTCATCATTCCCTGATCGCTCCGATGGCTGAATGAGTTCAAACCACACGTACCTCATCACAGATGACGAGTCCCACTTTGCAGCGGTGCAGCACCTCAGCGTGCAGGCGGAAAGTCTCGTATGAGATGATGAGGATTGGGGTTGGTACTCGCAAACCATGCTGAGCAATGAAATTCTCTGGAAAACATGAATAAATGTCAAATTCTGTCTGTACTTTCTAATAAACACCAGAGTGTGAGCACATCATAAGCTCTTTAAAGCCTTCACTGACTGAATGACATGGAGTAAAACTAGTGACCTAGCCGTCAGCGGACCCCTTTACGCATTAACTTAGCGCAAACATGGTCCCATTGAGTACATGCTAGTTTAGCCAACTAGCCAGTTAACGTGGATTTCATTTCAAAATGTTTCCTGGGACCGCTTATTGAGTGCACCGCCCTCCCCCCTGAAAGCTTCGTGTATCGCAGCGGTGCTCCGTGAAAACGTGATCAGCTTTAATCATCTTCCCCTGCTCAGTGTTGGAACTGTTATGCCTGGCTAACTAAGAATAACTCAGTCCGTTCTGTAATTTTGGTCTTTTAATTCCAGCTTTTTGTCCGTGCTTCATAGGTAAACATTCACAGTCAGCAAGCTACCTCAAGTACAAACGTTTCAATGGGAACTTCCGGTTTACAAAATAAAAGTCCGTTGGAGCAACGTTATTAGAATGTTACATTCGAACAA
Source organism: Gouania willdenowi (assembly GCF_900634775.1). Taxonomy (NCBI): domain Eukaryota; kingdom Metazoa; phylum Chordata; class Actinopteri; order Blenniiformes; family Gobiesocidae; genus Gouania; species Gouania willdenowi. The sequence continues at coordinate 392,973 of NW_021144938.1, read as the reverse complement.
CATCTCATCAGAGCTACAGACAGTGACGTGCCGTCAGGGTAGGTAAGGTAGGCAGTGCCAACCCAAGGGTGAATTGATATTTTTATTATTTGTTTTAATTATAATATAATTATAAATTATTTAATTTTCCATTTCCAATAGCCTACAGTACCTAAGTGTAAAAGTGTCAGCATTTTGTGATTTTCATAGCCCAAATTACTGCTATTTCCTGGAACAGCTGCAGTCTCACTCCGCTGTAAGGCAGAGGGAGGCCACGCCCCCTCCCAAAGGCACGTTGCTCCTCTGCCTCGGCTCCCAATGCGTGGTTTTATGTGTTTGCGCATGCGCAGTCAGGTCCCCAAGATGACAACCATTTACGTCCAAAGGCAGCGTAGAGATCTGCCTTTGGACGTAACCGCACTATGCTAAATGCTATACGTAAGTTCACAGTACATTAGTGAATAGATACCACGTGACCGCTGCTGCTATGTTCTCTAGCTAGTGGGCGGGATAACACTACAGTCAGGATGACAGCGCTAGAGACAATAAAGAAACTTTTTTTTGAGGAAAAACGACAGCTTTTAAAAGATGGGAGACCAACATCTGAGTTAATTTAATCTAAGTTGATAAAAACCTAATCAATAAATCTGATCAATAAATCAGTAAACCATTGATCCCCGAGAGGAAATATGGTGACATTAATGCTGTTCTCATACATCTTTATATGACATAAGAGGAAGAAGAGTCTTCTTCCTCTTCTTATGCGGTGTAATCGTAATAATAATATTGTTGTAATAATAATATGTTAAACCTTTCCTGTTAAGCCTCCCAACCGTGGTCGAAAGGCACAGGGGAGATCCGGGTTCTCCAGGGCCGGAGGCTGCTACTCCTCCGGGGCTAACACCCGCTCGTCACACTCGGCAGAGTTGATACCGCCGGCGTATAAGAACCAGGCCGTGTCGTTGTTTCAAGGCTGCACTTTATTCCTCTCTTAAACACGTTTAACTCCCTAGCTATCTCCCAGTCGCCGTGTAGGACTCTCCCTCGTCTCCGCGGCTCTCTCCACACACCTGCGCGCGCGCACACCTACGTCACTCACCTGCGCCACTCACATTCACGCACTGAGCTGCCCTACCTTAGAAACATCTCACAACAAATAATAATTTTTCCGTCTCATAATTTTAATTTGACGGACTTCCGTCACCCTGACGGAAAACTTTAATCCCTGAGTAGCTATCTAATGATAGTAAAAACTTTCATTAGATTAAATGAATAAAAAAGGTTTCGGTTACATAGCCTATAATCAAAAACACTGACAGATATTCTGGAGATGGAGGATAAGAGCATTTTTAAACAGAGACACAGAGGTTAGAGAGCGGATCGATAATGGGAGAATGTTCCAGTCAAATGGAGCTTTATATTTGAATGAAAATTTACCGACTACTTTTTTGACTCTATGGGACTACAAGATATGGTTGATCAGCATGACGCAAACTGTATGACGATCTGAAAGGAATTATATATTGTTTTAAATAATCAGGAAAACTTAAATTAATACATTTAAATATAAATAATAGCCAGTGAAGCTGTCGTCTAGATGCCCGAGAGAGCCATGACAAATGTTCATACACTTGGCAGTGGTGAGTTCTGAAGGGACAGCGGAGGATAAATCTACACAGACTATTGTACGTGACATTAAGTGGTTGGAGAATCGTGGCAGTGGTGTTTTGATAAATAATATCACTGTAATCAATAATGGGAAGAATCAATTGTAAAATTATCCTTTTTCTAACTGAGTAACTAAAACAATTAACTGAATGATAAAGCAATTTTAAGCGGTAAGAAATTTTGTTTGTAATAGTTTGTATATGAGTTTTAAATGACAGTGAGGAGTCTAGCCATAGACCAAGATATTTAAACTGATCAACAACTGGGACTGGTAATCAGAAAAAGTAAGTTTAATCTCATTGGCTGAGACTGGGCGAACCCGCTTCTGGAACAACATAAAATTTGATTTCGAGTTATTGAGTAATAGTTTATTAGATTGTAGCCAGGATTGAACTGCATTGAAGTCATGCTGAATAGAGTAATTAATATCTGAGATATTAGATTTTGCAGATCATTAATAAATATTGAAAATAAAAGTGGGCCAAGAGAAGAACCCTGTGGAACACCTTTCTCAATAAATAAAAATTCAGAGTAGCTGCCATTGTAAAACACACACTGTTGCCGATGATGAAGGTAAGAATTGAACCAGAGGAGCGAAGACCTATCCAGGCCTATAGAATGAAGTTGTCTAAAAGCAAATAGTGATCGACCATATCAAACGCTTTGGAGAGATCTATAAATAAAGCACCAGTAAGCAGATTATTGTCAAAGCCAGAAAAAATACCATTGGTAAATTTTAATAAAGCAGATGTAGTAGAGAAGTGTTTTCTAAAGCCAGATTGAAATGGAGATAAGAGGTTATTGGTTGAGAGGTGTTCTGATAGTTGATTAAAGACTATTTTCTCATAGACTTTAACAATACTATTAATCATAGAGATTGGTCTGTAGTTATTGACATTACTAGTGTCACCCCCTTTATGCAGGGGGATGACCTTTGCACATTTCCAGGCAGAGGGAACTTCACATGTACTAAATGATAAGTTAAACAAATCGGCTAAAGGAAAACATAGAACATGAGCGGCAAGCTTGATAAACTTGGTCTCAATGCCGTCTGGACCAGCACTGCTATGAGAAAGTTCATTTATGATCTGCTCTACTACAGCTTACCCTACTGAATGAGAAACTGCTGCAAGATGGAGCATCAGAGGAAGAAAGTGAAGGAGGAGAATGGACCTGTGGAAGTTGTGAAAAATGTTGGCTAAAGGCAGAAGCAATCGCACCAGAGTCATTGGTAATTACATCATTAATAAGCATATTATGTGTTGCAGAGTTAGATTTACCTGATAATTTGTTTATTTGCTTCCAAAACTGTTTAGGATGTTTAAAGTTATTTGTAAGACTGTTTTTGTAATAATTTGATCTAGCATTTCTAGTTTGCGTGGTACATATATTTCGCAGGTGTCGATATACATCCCAGTCAGCAGCAAGCTTAGTTTGATTAAATGTTGACCAGGCCTTATCCCATTGTCTAAACAGACTGAGGAGTTCTCCATTCACCCAGGGAAGATGGCTTCCTTTAACTCTGATTTCTGTAAATGGAGCATGAAGATTAATAACATTTAGCAGTTCAGAGGAGAAATAGTCCCAGGCTTCATTTATGGAAGGTATTAAATAAAATCTGTCCCAGTTAATATTTAAAATATCGTTAATAAAGTTTTCACTGTTTAACCATTTTGTTCTACGAACTTTAATAATTTTTGGGGGGAGACATGGAGGTTTAATTTTCCATATACAATACACAATACAGTGATCGCTAAAACAACCAGATAACACACCAGAGTCTAAAAAGCGCTCAGGGTGAGTTACTAAGATCAGATCAAGAAGAGATTGTGATGTGGGACTAATTCTTGTAGGGTCATTAATCAACTGGGAAAAGTTTGAGCTATTAAAAATGTTTCGCTCAGATGCAGAGGAAGGAGCCAACCAGTTTATGTTAAAGTCACCCAGTAATATCATCTCATTATTACGGCCTAAGGATGAAACTGTAGACAATATATTTTTCACGGAATCAGAAGGGGAGTTAGGAGATCTGTAAATATTACCAATGATTTATTGTTTATTTTCATGCAAAATAACTTTTACAAACAGACCTTCAAAGTGCACTTGTTTTTCTTTTGGGCGAATAAGCAGAGATTGAAGATTAGATGCTATAAAGGTGGCTACGCCGCCGCCTCTAGAGCCTCGGTCTGCTCTGTACAAAATATAATTCTCCAGATGAATATCATTGTCAGAGATGCTAGAAGAAAGCCATGTTTCAGATATTGTAATAATGCAAGGTTTATTGTAAGTTATCCAGGCTCTCAATTGGTCGATTTTAGGAAGTAAGCTTCTAATGTTCACATGAATCATTTTAAGACCATTAACCATACTTAATAAAAAAGAAAATATAGAGAAAAAATATAAAGCAATTTACAACAAATAAGAGTGAGAACAACCAGTCAAGAGCAAATATAATCTTACATACACTTCCACACCACCACACAATCACACATACATACATAATACAAGAAACAGCAAACAGCAACAAAAACAAAACAGAAATCTCAGAACAGAAATCTCAGTCTGCAATATTAAATTAGGGAGATCTTCTTAGACTAGATAGCATACCAAAATGTATATCAATCAAAGACATAGGATTTGTTAGAGAAAAATTAAATAAACCCTAATTAATGTAACAAAACAGAAACCACTCAACCATTAATATTATTGACTTTATAACAGTCGAATCTGCTGCTCCAAACAGTCAAATAGACGGGATATGCATCAGGTGATTAAATCACGACAGCCACCGTTTACGGCAAACAGAGAACAGCGTGCACAATAGTCAGCAGTCAGCCGCATCAGATCAGAAACTTAAATATAAGTGACACGCAGAAAGAAGGTTTACAGACCAGAGTCGTGTGGATCATTTGTAAACGTTATGGATGTACACGACCACCTCATCAGGAGAACGGAGCAGTAGGAATTTGCCGTTATCTGCATGGATTCGAAGAGTAGAGGGATAGACCCAGTTGTACTGTATCTCCAGGTCACGGAGCTTCTTCTTTGCGGCATTAAAAGAGCGGCGCTTCTCCATCAGTGCCACACTGATGTCAGGATAAATATGCACTCTGGCTCCATTGTACACAAGCTCCTTTTTGTCGCGGGAGAGATGGAGAACTCTGAGCTTCTGCTGAAAGTAGAGGAACTTTACAATGATTGGCCGAGGACCTGCTTTGGAATCACGTCCGATCATTCCTGGAGATCGATGTGCCCTCTCGATGACCAAAGGAGAAGGGAGGTTTTCTTTACCGAAGAGTTGAGTGAGGAACTGCCCGACAAAGCGATCATGTCCCGGCCTTCGGAACCCTCTGGAACACGGACAAGACGTAGATTTGAGGACCTGCTACGGTTCTCGGCGTCATCCGCTTTTTCAGCCAGGTAAGCATTTTGTTTTTCCAGGGCCTTAACCCGTTCCTCCAGAGTAGACAGGGTGTCTTGATTAGTGCTAACCCTGGCTTCCAGCTCACCGACTTTAGCACCCATCGACACGAGCGACACTTTCATAGAATCCATGCTGCTTTGAATGCAGTCCAGTTTAGAGTCAAAGTGAGACAACAAGTCATTTTTTAATTGCTGTAGGGTATCGATCAAAGTTTTGTTAGTGACCGCATCCATGCCTGAACGAGCCGATGTTATAAGAGTCACAGGGCACAGGTAAGTAAAGCACGTTGTTTGACTCTCAAACTGGGCCCAAAAAAAAAAAAAAAGTACTAAAAAATGGCAAAGGAAGTGGCAAGATATATTTAGGTTGAGTGGGTTGAGTGGGTCACTGCATTATCAGCATTAACAGCGACAGACTGAGATAAATGGAGAGCTCACGCCAGCCCTACTGCACTGTCAGCCATCTTGAACTCATCTTCATAGTTAGCAATCATTAAAATATGTCTCATATTTACTTTTCCCACCAAAATAATGAAATCTAGAGGTATGCCAACAAAAAAAAAGGAACAGACGTCCACACCAAAGATATTAAAACCAATATTTTCATTGATTAGGAAGTCTAACAAGGTAACCAACAGATGAGAAACAAATGTAATCAAAGGTAATATTTTTTAGTGTATTTTACAGCTGATTTAAGACATGATTCAAAACTGACCTGTTATCATTAGAGATGCTAACAGGAAGCTAACACAAGATGAAGGTTACATATCATGAGATTGTTTATTAAAGGCTTAGTTATTGTGATTAATTGTTGTTAAACTTCAGTAATTGAGAACGAAATTGTACTGATAATTGACACTGTAATTGTAATTGAACATAGACAATTGAAGAAAATGTAATTAAAAAATGTAATTGACCCCAACCCTGCATACAATACAATATAATGCAATAAGTGACTGCTGCAAATCGTACTTTTGTAACCAAGGTTCTGATGCTTCTAACCCTAACCTGCTACCCGTGCATCTTCCAGAACTCAAACAAGTCCCTCATTGGTTTCATCTTTTATATTTAAAGTGTGTCAGTACAGGAAAAGGAAGTGTTTTACTGCTGTCAAACTGTTTTTAGTTCAGGTGGAGCAGTTTGATCTGCAGTGGGCCACAGATTTTAGGAAGGACAAAGAGCAGATTTAACAATAATATGCCCTAGTTTGCACTTCCACGTATTAACTGATATGTAAGATATGTGAAGAATCAACGATATTCAAGCAATGAATGACACATCAATCCAGCAGGATCTTGCCTTCAGAAGTACTTATTTTTGGGACAGATTTTTGTTTAATTTAGGGGAATTTTGTGCTATTGTTTGCATGATACGGGCGACCATGGCTCAGGTGGTGGAGGGTCGTCTTCTGATCGAGAGGTTGGGGGTTCGATCCCAGTCCATGATTATGTGTCAAAGTGTCCTTGGGCAAGACACTGAACCCTAAGTTGCTCCCAATGGTCGACTAACGCCTTGCATGGCAGTCCTGTTCCATTGGTGTGTGAATGTGAGAGTGATTGGGTGAATGAGCTGATATGTAAAGCGCTTTGAGACTGCTTCACTGTGGTTATAAGGCGCTATATAAATCTAGTCCATTTACTATTTACTATGAAATTACAGGATTTTAGAAAAACTGGGAGTTCTTTCAACAGTGTGAGATTAAAAATGACTGCCATCATGTGATATAAGCATGAAAAAACTGAGCCCTGTAAATATTGTGGAGTTTCACTGGAGAGACTGAGATATGTACAACTGAATTATGTCATTCACGTTTTCTCTATACTTTTTTACTTTCTTCTGTGGGCCACATTGGATGCTTTAAAGCAGGTTGTCAAACTTTTTTGGCTCAAGAAACCCCCTCCTCTAACTTTTGAATTCAAGTACCCCCTTTGTCCGACTAGAAGAATTTGCTTAGAATTGTGTGGAAAAATCACTTTAGAGCACAGTGATGGAATGATGGAGTGATAACACACATTAAATTATGCCATTTTGTAAATTTAGTGCCCCTGAATAGATCTATTTCTATAGTTTTTATCATTTACGTCATTACCCTCCTGTAGTGGGACCAAGACTGACCCTTGTATTTTCAGTTCATGTTCTAATCCAGATTATTTTCATCATCATTTTTTGGTTTTTTGTTGTTGTTTGTCTGTTCTTTTCATTATTCATTATATTTTTCTCTAATTTGGTTCTTTTCATTATTCAGTATATTTTTCTCTAATTTTGTATGTTGTTGTTATTATCTAAATCATTCTCTCTCAGTGTGTGTTTTTGGTGTCAATTGGTTGTTTCTTATTTGATTTTGTATGTTTCTCTGTTATTTTTGTGTTTTTTGTAGTGATATTGTGTATTTTTCTCTCATTTAGTGTCTTTGTTGTCGTTTTGTGTGTTGCTGGATATAATAAGTATTTTTCTCTCTTAGTGCATGTTTTTGGTGTCGTTTTGTGAGTTGCTGGTAATATTTATGATTATGATTATAATTTTTAATTAAAAATAAACATTATAAAGCCCCATGTTTTTTACGCTTTGATTTGTTAAATTTTTTTTCGCTCTCGCTCAAGTACCCCTGTAGTGCCATCACGTACCCTCATTAAAGTATTCATGAGTGTAAACCTCACACTCGTCACTGTATTCTTCGTCACATGGCAATGACTTTTTCTTGCTCTTATTATAATCCTATTTATTGCTTTAAAGATGTACATTGAGAATCATTTTGTTGTAGTTTTTTTATGAGCTAATCTGACTTACTGCTGCAGTATATATAAGAATGGTGTCTAAAAAACACAGGCAGTCTCAGGCATCACAAACATAAAAGTAAACACAAAACAACAACTCAAAAAATACACAAAAATACTCCAAAAACACAGAATACGATGACAAAATAATTCAAAATGACAACATATATACACAAAACAGACTCCAAAAACATAAAATGTGGCATAACACACAAAAAAAAATACAGAAAAAAAACAGGACCACAAAACTACACCAAATTATTTAAAAAACACAAAAGAAATTAAATACAGAAAATGACAATAAAAAATACCAAAAAAAATGAATACCAAAACACAAAATGACAAAAAAAAAATACACAGAATGACTGAAAACACAACACAACAAAATTCCAGAACAGGGCAACAAAAATACACAAAATGACTCTAAAAACACATAAGGAGGCTAAAAAAAAATACAGAACAATATAAGAAATGACAATCAAAAAAAAAAGTACACAAAACGACTGCAAAAAAAATAAAAAATAAAATACAATAAGGGAGAACAGAAATATGCCAAAGGAGTCCTAAAATACAGAAGAAAAAACATAAAACAACAACAATGATGGCTCCAAAAACACATGATTCTGATTGGTCATTATTCTATCGCAGACACGTATGTTGATAATGTGACCCTCACATCAGACAAACACAGTTTTGTGGCCCTGCTGTGATGAAAGTTGTCATAATGTTCGATATTTGGATTTGATCTGAAGTGTAAGAAAAAGAGTTGCAGGTTTACCTCTCTCTGATGAGGTCTGAGGACTTTTCCTAAAACTGGATCCACAACAACATGTACTGGTAGTTTTTCTCTGGATGGAGGATGAGAAGTTGTGTTACATTTCACTGACTGCAAACATCTACAATGTGCACAGCTTTAGTGTTGATGTGAGGATGTTTTAAACTTACTTTTCAGCCTTTATCTGCTCGTGAGCACTCAGAGCTGGAGGCTCATAAAGAACTAAAGCATCTTCTGCAAAAGGGTCATGAAGTGATTTCCTCACTCCAGCACGTTTCAGACCCAGTGCCCTGATTCCCAGTGAACCTGCAGGTCAATCAATAAGACAACAACTGAAAGCTGCAGGGGGTATTTCAGATAGGAGGTTCAATAAACTCTGAGTCTATCCATAAACTCTGAGTTAACATACCCCACCATGGGAAACTCTGGGTATCCGGTTTCATTACAGCTGGTATGAAGTGGGTCAATCAACTCTTACTTACGTGCATGAGCACGATAAAAAGCCATCATCAATGGAGCCAAAATACAACGAGCTACCATGGCAACGAGACGGAAGAGAACAACTTATTTCTCCCTGATGGAGCTAGAAGTTCTCCTGCAGGTGTTTATAGAGGAATATCAGCCTGTTCTAAATAGGTTAACGGCCAAATCTCAAAAAGGACCTTATTTGGGGACACGTCCCTCCCCATGGTAAAACAAAACACAACTGTATTTTTTTTTTTAAGTGTGATATATAAGAAGTATGAACATTATTGTGGTGGTCTCCGGAATTGGTGGCAGGGGTGTTTTTCATTCCATTAAGCGCATTTTCCTCTAATGAATATGCATTGTAGGCGGATCTCCCAGGGGGAGCAAAAATATGGGAGGAAGAAATGCAAGTAAATTGATGCAGGGGATGAAATGCCATTCATGAAATCTTGAACTGTTTGCGGTGATTGTTTTAGTACGGAAGAATAGTACAAGTGAGGAGCAGGTGCAGACACACACAGTTGACAGAAAACACAGTGGAGATAGAAAAAAGGCTCCAGTTGTGTGTGTGTGTGTGTGTGTGTGTGTGAGAGAGAGAGAGAGAGAGAGAGAGAGAGAGAGAAAGAAAAAGAGGGTTGCTGTGCGCAGAGATGGATATACAAAAATGAGCATGGATCAATATAGCTTTGGGCTAACTGCTCCACTGATCTCCTTTCTCTCCATGTTTTGACCGTCAAAGTATTGTGTCGTGTTGATGTCAGGCCAGAATCAACAGATCAGATGTGTAATTTACGCATGATCACTGATGGCACAATGGTTACATATGAGAGTATGTGTGACACAGCGCTGCTCAGACCTGCGCTGGATGATGGTCAGTAGATCATCTTCAAAGAATGCAGACTGGTTGACAGACTGTGTAGTTGTATTAACTCAGATCAATATCAATATTATTAGGTTTTAAAGTTGTTGTTTAAAAAAAAAAAAAAAAAAGATTTTTATTGTGTATTTATTTTTCTACGTTAATAAATGTTTGAACAGCAGACAGAGAACTCCATCTGCCTCAAATGTCAGTGCTTGTGCGCAGTGACGTCTCCACAATAAACGAGCAAAACGCTCATTTAAGTAGGCAACTAATTTACTACCCTTTATTTCAGATCTTTGTGAATCCGGCCCTCAGAGTATAACTTACCTTGCTTTATACAACCGGAAATTCAGAGTTTCCTTTATTTGAGCACAAACATACTCAAAGTTTTAACACAACCCGCTTTCTGGAATACCCCTCTGGTGATGACAGAAGGAAAAAACAACAACATAAGAGGAAAAGTGTTACCTGAGTAGTTCGGAATGGGGATTTTGAAAGGCTTGGAGAGGATAGCTCGGATAAATGCCTCCTGTTGTCATGATTTGGTGGCTCCTCCCTCCTGTGTCCTCTGTTTTTCCCTCCCTCTTGTTCCTGTCTGTCCTTGTTGGTGTGGAGTGGGGAGGAGTCGGCACTGCAGCTGGAGCTCGTTACTCACCTGCAGCTCATCACCACCAACAGGCTCCAGTATGTAACCTGGTCTTCTCCTCCACTCGACGCCAGATCGTCAGTTATCCTACGTGATATTGATTCCCCTCCAGACTCTGCCCTGCTGCCTCCACGGTTGGCTCCTGGACTGCGACTACCTTCATTTTTTGGTCTCAATAAATTCTGTTACATTTTTGACTTGACTGGTCTGATTGGGTGTTTGCTCGGCCCCGTAACAGAACGATCTGGCCAAAGATGGACCCAACAGACAATCAAGACACACCAACAATACAACAAGCTCTCTCTCATCAAGGAGGATTACTTGGACAACATGAACAGAGTATTCTAGCTCTACATGCTTCTAATCAGCAGCTCTCCCAACAGGTAACCGTCCTCACTCAACAGATTTCAGCGTGGCTTTCCCTGCAGTCAAATGCCTCGGCCCAACCCGCCCAGCCCACCCCTCCATCTCCGCAACAAGTCGAGCAAGGACCTGGACCCAGAGAGCCTGCCATTTCAGACCCTGAACATTTTGCAGGTCAGTCAGAGTTGTGTCGAGGATTTTTGTTCCAATGCTCTACAGTATTTAATCAACGACCAAGTTCATTTTCCTCTGATATAAGCCGGATTCAGTACATGTGTGGACTAATGAGGGGAAGGGCACTCAAGTGGGCTGAAGCAAGATTTTCAAATACTGCTATGCATGAGGTTCGCTACAGGGACTTTGTGAAAGAGATTAAGCAGGTGTTTGATCATCCTGATTTCCGGTCTGATGCCTCTGCTAAGTTAATGTCCCTGTCCCAAGGCCAACGATCCGTTTCTGATTATTCAATTGATTTTTGGACTCTGAAAGCTGAAGTCGATTGGACAGAACAAGCCTTACGTGCTGCGTTCACCAAGGGTTTGAGTGATCAAATCAAAGATGAATTGATGTCCCGTGATGAACCGGACGATTTAGAATCTTTGATTTCTTTGGCTAACAAGATTGACAATCGTATCAGAGCAAGGCGCAAGGAGAGAGACAACTCTGCCCGCTCTTCAACCCGTACTACTGCTTTATCTCCCCCAATTCGACCCAGTCGTCAGCCAATTCGCTTTGAAGTGGACCAAATTGATGGTCCAGAACCTATGCAGTTAGGCCGAGCCCATTTGACTCCAGAAGAGTTGCAACGTCGCCGGCAAGCCGGTGAGTACCTCTATTGTGGCAAATCAGGACATTTCCTGGCCAGCTGTCCCACACGGCCAAAAGACCGGTCACATTCCGTAAGTGTGGGGGTACAGATGAGCCAACCTGTTCCCACCGTTAAGACTCCAGTACGTTTTCAGATCCAGGCCTCTTTGTGTGTTAATACCCTGTCTATTCCCCTACTGGCCCTGATTGATTCTGGTGCAGAAGATAATTTCTTGGACCAGCAGGTGGCACTTCAGGCTGGCATCGAGCTGGAGACTCTGAGCGCCCCTGTTTCCACACTGGCGCTGGATGGTAGGTTACTGGCCCGAGTAACTCACAAGACTGCGCCGGTAAATTTAGTCCTGTCTGGGAATCATAGAGAACAGATACAATTTTATATACTCTCAGCACCCACTACGCCCTTGATTCTGGGTCATCCTTGGTTGGTTCAGCACAACCCTACCATTGATTGGAAGGAAGGGCGTGTGACTAGTTGGGGGAACTTATGTCATTCTAATTGTTTGCTTTCTGCCCTGCCTCCACTAGAAGGATTTACTGTTGCTGGTGACGCTGAGAATGGTCCAGATCTGACAAACATTCCTGAAGTATATCATGACCTGCAGGAAGTATTCAGTAAGTCCAAAGCTGTGTCTCTCCCACCACATAGACCATATGATTGCGCCATCGACCTCATTTCGGGGGCACAGCTTCCATCAAGCAGACTCTACAATGTATCCAAGCCAGAACGGGAGGCCATGGAGAAATACATTGCAGAATCCCTGGCTGCGGGACTTATTCGTCCGTCTAAATCTCCCCTTGGTGCTGGTTTTTTCTTTGTCCCTAAGAAAGACAGATCTTTGAGACCTTGTATTGATTTTCGGGGCCTTAATAACATTACAATCAAGAACAAATACCCCTTGCCTCTTCTAGATTCTGCATTCACCCCACTTCAAGGTGCCACCGTGTTTACTAAGTTGGACCTCAGAAATGCATATCATTTGGTGCGCATAAAGGAAGGGCATGAGTGGAAAACTGCCTTTAAAACACCCATGGGACACTTTGAGTACCAGGTGATGCCTTTTGGACTCACAAACGCCCCCGCAGTTTTTCAGTCCCTCATCAATGATGTACTAAGAGACTTTCTTAATCGTTTTGTTTTTGTCTATTTGGACGATATCCTGATTTTTTCACAGACCCAGGCCGAGCATCATGACCACGTTCGACGAGTACTGCAAAGACTGTTGGAGAACAAACTTTTTGTGAAGGCGGAGAAGTGTGTATTCCATGCAACTAAGGTCAGTTTTCTGGGATTTATTGTAAAGAGTGGTCAAGTCGAAGCAGATCCTGAAAAAGTCAAAGCAGTGGTTGAGTGGCCTGTACCAAGAACCCGAAAACAGCTCCAGAGATTTTTGGGCTTTGCCAATTTTTATCGCCGATTTATTAAGGACTTCAGTCGTGTTGCTTCTCCGTTAACCAAACTCACCTCTCCATCCCTGCAGTTCTCCTGGTCCCCTGAAGCTGACTCAGCCTTTAATCGTCTCAAGAACCTGTTTACGTCTGCACCAGTGCTGAAGAGCCCTGACTCCACGAAGCAGTTCATTGTAGAGGTGGATGCGTCTGACTCCGGGGTGGGTGCTGTTCTCTCTCAGAGGTCTGGTGCAGAGGGACTCGTTCATCCATGTGCCTTCTTCTCACGCCGGTTGTCCCCTGCTGAACGAAACTACGACGTTGGCGACCGTGAGTTACTAGCTGTTAAAATGGCATTAGAAGATAGGAGACATTGGTTGGAGGGGGCTGAACAACCTTTTTTAGTTTGGACGGACCATAAAAATTTAGCATACATTCAATCTGCTAAACGTTTAAACCCTCGTCAAGCACGCTGGGCAATGTTTTTTAGTCGCTTCAACTTTGTTCTTACTTATCATCCTGGATCTAAGAACATCAAACCAGACTCTCTGTCCAGACAATTCTCTACAGAAGAACCCCAATGTGAATCTGACCCCATTTTGGCCCCAGCCCAAGTTGTTGCAGCAGTTACCTGGGAGATAAGGAACCTCATAGAAGAGGCCCAGCGCACACAGCCAGATCCAGGCCAAGGCCCTCCTGGCAAGATGTTTGTCCCAGCTTCAGCCCGTTCAAAGGTGCTGCAGTGGACACATGACAGTCGCTTTTCCTGCCACCCGGGTGTCAACCGTACCCTTTCACTACTTCGTCGCTTCTTCTGGTGGCCCTCCATAGAAAAGGACACACGATCGTATGTCACAGCCTGTCAAGTGTGTGCTCGTGGGAAGTCCAGTCACCGTCCCCCATCTGGACTCCTTCAACCCCTGCCTGTTCCGTCTAGACCCTGGTCGCATATTGCAGTGGATTTTGTGACTGGCTTACCTCTCTCACAAGGTAAAACCACCATTCTAACGATAGTAGATCGGTTTTCCAAGGCTGCACATTTTGTTGCCCTGCCCAAGCTTCCCACAGCAAAGGAGACTGCTGATTTACTGGTTAGTAATGTTGTTCGTCTGCATGGAATACCTACAGATATTGTTTCCGACCGTGGATCACAGTTTACATCCCATGTTTGGAAAGCTTTTTGTCTGTCACTAGGTGCCGTGGTCAGTCTCTCATCAGGTTTCCACCCGCAGACTAATGGGCAGACGGAGAGAACAAATCAAGATCTGGAATCGGCACTCCGTTGTGTGGTTACCTCTAATACTGCTACTTGGAGTGTGTACCTACCCTGGGTCGAATATTCCCACAACTCCTTGGTTTCAAGTGCCACAGGTTTGTCCCCTTTTGAGGCTTCACTTGGTTACCAACCTCCCTTGTTTCCTGAACAGGAGCAGGAGCTTGCCGTTCCGTCCATCCAACATCACATGCAACGTTGCAAAAACGTCTGGCATCGTACCAGGGCAGCTTTTCTAAGGACGGCTCTTCGTACTAAAGCAAGGGCGGACAGGCACAGAGTTGATGCCCCTCAATATCAGATGGGTCAGGAAGTGTGGCTCTCCAGCAAAGACATTCCATTGAAGACGGATAGTCGCAAACTCTCCCCCCGCTTCCTGGGTCCCTTCAGGATTGAGAGGATAATCAGTCCCACGGCGATTCGTCTGAAATTGCCTTCTTCGCTACGTGTGCATCCTACGTTTCATGTGTCACAGATTAAGCCAGTACTAACGAGTGACCTTTGCCCTCCGGCCGTTCCCCCTCCTCCCACCCGGGTTGTTGATGCCCAGCCTGCGTATACTGTGCGTAGGTTGCTGGACGTGCGGCGCCGTGGTAGGGGACTGCAGTACCTGGTTGATTGGGAGGGGTATGGTCCAGAGGAGAGGTCGTGGGTTCCCCGTTCCTGGATCTTGGATGCTGAACTGGTACGTGGGTTCCATGCTGCCCGTCCTGACGGATCCAGGCGGCCGCCAGGAGGCGTCCGTTAGAGGGGGGGTACTGTCATGATTTGGTGGCTCCTCCCTCCTGTGTCCTCTGTTTTTCCCTCCCTCTTGTTCCTGTCTGTCCTTGTTGGTGTGGAGTGGGGAGGAGTCGGCACTGCAGCTGGAGCTCGTTACTCACCTGCAGCTCATCACCACCAACAGGCTCCAGTATGTAACCTGGTCTTCTCCTCCACTCGACGCCAGATCGTCAGTTATCCTACGTGATATTGATTCCCCTCCAGACTCTGCCCTGCTGCCTCCACGGTTGGCTCCTGGACTGCGACTACCTTCATTTTTTAGTCTCAATAAATTCTGTTACATTTTTGACTTGACTGGTCTGATTGGGTGTTTGCTCGGCCCCGTAACACCTGTAGACAGATTTGAACAGATGTTACGTGATCAACAGCTGCATTTAGTAAAGAATGCCAATGAAACGTGGTTCGTTGCTTGTTTCCAATGCTTACGTGTTTATCTCCATCACTACAGGCCGGTCGGTTGTTAGTGGGAGTCAGAGGCTTTCTGAACTGAGAAATGTGGTTTTCTTGCAGCTCATTCTCACTTTTTCTTCTTTTCTCCTGAGAAACCAAGCAGTGTTAGATCACGATTGAACAGGAAAGTAGTGCATTAAACACAGATCTGAGTACAAACTACCACATCTGTACAATCTTCCACATACACACACATTACAAACATTATCTTTATAATCATTATTTGGATAAAGCAATAACTGCAACTAGGGCTGGGCATCATGGACAAAAATATCACATCACGATATTCTACTTATTCTTCTTGCACAAAAAATCCCCAAATTTTGCACAAAGGTCCAGTCTCATTCCAGATTGTCCCAGCTGCAAAAACAGGCCAATCGTCCTAAAGGTGGCGCTACAGTACGCCTCTAAAATTTTAAACTTTGGAAATTCCCAATAAATCAACCATATTTGCTAGATTTCCCCAAAACGTTGTCCCAACAACACTGAAGAAACTGTTGTACTCATGTAAACACACTACATACTGATTTTAGACATCAGAATTCGTACGAGTAGTACGTTAGGATGACATTTACAACATGGCCTATCAATCTGAGCTCAATGTGTTCAAACCGTAGAACACAGATGAAAAAGTTGTTCATGTTTTAGTAA
>NW_021144938.1:319145-376147 GCF_900634775.1 Gouania willdenowi | reverse complement strand
AGCGGGACGCGAACCATCACTTCCAAGAGCAGCGTCACAATTCACTGTGCCATCATACCTTCAAAGAGCCGTGATCTACAGATTTAACTGTATAACAATATAAAACAACAATCGAGCCTTAAAAGTGGATTCATTTAAATTATCATCTCCTCCTTTATTATCCACAGGTTTGTATTCAGGGAACTTTACTACAGATCAGTAGATGTTTTAATGCAGATCAACCTCAGTGACTTTCACTTAATGATCTACATCCAAATTTATAAAAAAACTACCGTTTGCACAAAAAAAACGTAAAGCAACACATTAGTAATGATGTGATGTGTGTGTGATGTTACTAATGTGTTTCAGAGAAAAGTGTTAAAGTTCATTAAAGTGTTCAGGTGGGCGGAGCCAGGTAGATAAAACCTGCCAGCGACCAGGTTTAGTTCACGGACAATGTTTCCATGGTAACATACTCAGAAGAACATACCTCGCGTTTAGGACTGGGATACTCAGAGTTTCCCTCATTTGAGCCTGAACATACTCAGAGTTTGAACATAACACGCTTTATGGAATACCCCTCTGGTTGATCAATGCTAATTGACACTTTAAAAAAAATGCATAAACTCTTTTAGTAGACATTTAGTTGACTATAACGACTAAGAACTTGCTGTGAGAAGCAACGTAGCTTTGACTGACTGATTAATAATTATGAGCTTGGTTGGAAAGTTAAGTCCAGCTCCATGTACTACAGGCTCGGTGAAGCTGGATAATTCAGGATATGTTGATCCAGCTTCTTGGAACAGGGCCCGGGTCCTGTTAGCAGTGAACACAGTATGAAGGAGTTCATAAATGACCTTACCATGACTGTCAGTCCGCCTCATGTCTCACACTGTCCTCAGTAAAACACTGGAGACTCTGTCTCCATGTAGAAAAGCTCAGTGCACACACAAGCATGTTCGCGCTAAAACTTTCACAACACTACTTCTTCTTCTTCTAATGGTTTCCGGCAGGCTCTACACTAAAAGAAGCGTAATGCTGCCCTCTTCTGTTCACTTAGATTCACTCCATTTTAGATTCTCAAATAGAGGTGGGAAGATTGGAGAGATCTCACGACTGCCTTATCTATTAAAATCGACTCTGTTCTTGGTACAAATATTGACTTTATTGAAAACACTGTCAGCCCAAGAGTTGAAAGTTCTTTATATAACATTCCCCTTTCAACAGAATAACATCCACAGGCCAATATAACATGGGAAATAGTCTCAAGTTAACCACACTGACATAATCCATCCGGATGTTTGCCTATTCGATTTAAATATGCAGCTAGTCCACAATGCCCCAGTCTTAATCTGGTTATCTTAACTTGTATTGATCGGCAAGTTGCCCACAGGAGTCTAGTGCCCTGCACACAAGATTGACACTTAAAATAATGCCTCCCTCTAGACTCATTCTCCCACTCCCTTTGCCATTGCTGATACACAGTAGCTTTGAAAACACTGACACACTCAGCCTTCCCCAATCGGACCACATATTCAATTTCCGTCTCGAGAAGAGCCTTCTTTGCTAGCCTATCAGCAGCTTCATTCCCCACAATACCTGAATGTGATGGGATCCAGGAAAAAACAATACTAGACCCCATCAACTCTATCCGGTGGAGGCAACACAAAATCTCTACCACAGTATCTATCCTAGCCCCAGAGGGATGGTCAGAAATTGCCTGTAAGGCAGCCATGGAATCCGAATATATATACGACATCTCAGGTTTATTTCGTTCAATCCAATCTAAAGCCCACCTAATGGCTAACAACTCAGTCGTCGTGAACACAGATACATAATCAGATACACGCATACTTTCACAACACTACGGCAAACACCAGAGGCCAAAACACGAGACCGCGCATTCGCCGCCTTATTGGTATACCTTTTTTTTTAAATTTTTTTTTTTAACAAGTGTAGATACAAATAAAAAGGCACGTATTCACATGAATACAGATTATAGACAAGGTTACAAGACATAAAAGACAAAACAAAAAAGAGCTAAGGGGCTAAACAATGTACTTAATCAAATAACAAATTGAGCTATAAGCATTTTCACACTCTGAAACTGCGCATGCGCGACATGGAGGGGTGTCATAGGTATATTTATTTATTTATTTACTTCATTTAAACTAATATAAATGCAATACAACACAATGTAATATATAAATGAACATACAACTACAAAGGAATAGGAAGACAATAAAAGGAACAGACAACATAAAAATAATGAACTATATAATCATAGGGATGGCTTTGGTGCCCGTGTTGATATATTTCTTGAATGTTTTGTAAATGTTTATGGCCTTATGTTTGCAGTGAATTCAATTGTGTAAAAATACTAGGTTACAGTATTTTGTTTTGAAAGTGATATTGATTTGGTTTGTTTTGGCTCCATTTGGCTTTGTGTATGTGGTATTTAGCAAGGAATATTAGGGTTGGTTGTTTTTCTTTTGGACAAAAAACCTATGAGCCTATAGGCCCATTTAAAATACATTTAAAAAATAAATACATGTGTAACCCACCTAAAAGTTACTGTTATTTGATGTGTTAAGTATTCAGCATTTACAAATACATATTTAAGTTTTCAGTAAATCATTAACAAAGTATAAGCTTTCTATGTCAATGTGTAAGCAGACAAATGTGGTGGGGCTATGTCCTTATTTTATTTATATATTTGTGTCAATTTTTAGGATTATTATTTATTTTTTTATGACACTTTACAGCAGTTGACAGACACTTGAGGGCAAAATCCTCTCGGTAGCAGTGTGACTGTGCGTTTACTGTCTTTACCATGTGCACTGTGGAGGGAGGTTGAGTGATGGTCAGCTCTTTTTAAAACTAAGGAAAAAAGGATCAAAACCTGGGATTTTTGGCGTGGTGTCTGAAACTGTGTACTTGTCATGATAGCCTGGACTGTGTGCAAAAACTTGTGAACAGCCTAAGCAGTTTGTGTGCATTGTTCTCTGTGTGAAGTCATTCATTTTCTATGGCAAAGACTAATTTGTTTGTTTTGTCTTTACCCCCGAACCAGGACATCATTTAATGAAAGTGGTGAATCAAGACTTTGAGTTTCAGTTTTCACAAATTTTGTTTAGAACCGGTTACACATGGATTGAGATTCACTACTTTATTATCATAAACACTTCAGTGCACACAGCCAGGACAAAAAAGCTCCTCAAAATGCATTACAGATGCAAAGGCATACAGGGAAGGACTTGGTCCGCAGGAAAAGTTACGAATTAAGGACGCTGGGCTTGAAATCGTATTGTTGCTGGTTTGAATCTCACTCGAGCAAGTCCCTTAACCCCAAACTGCTCCCCAGCCAATAGTATGTGTCTGCAGAGCAGGAGGCACCAGCTACAGGACTGCACTCTTCTTCTACGGCCGCACGTTTACAGCACAAGAAGAAGAAAGCAACTCTGTAGCTGGTGCCTCCGGCTCTGCAGACATACCCTTCTCTGCCCAGGTGCCGCAAAAAATGGCTGCCCACTGCTCCTCATGGATGGGTTAAATGCAGAAGACAAATTTCATATCTGTAATAACATACAATATATTACCAATAATGGTGAAAGCCCAGGTTACTCTTACAAGCTACGCTTTATTGGTGGTGCAGATCTAGGGTTGCCACCCGTCCCTTAAAATACGGATTCATTTGGGTTCAAATGCCGAAAAGCCTAGGCCTCCCCACAGTCGCCCCCCTGAAACCATTGTATATTCACTACTGGCTCTTGACCCTGAAAAGAAACGTCTGATCTCCAACATTTGCAGTCTGAACAGCTCTATCGGTGACAGTTTAGTTTTGGGCCCCAGGGAGTCTTGGGAGAAGGAGCTAGGGACCCCATTATCTGAGGATTATTAGCAACGGGTCTTGAAGTTGGTGCACTCCTCAATCTGCGTGAGGCATGGCTTCTTACAATGTAAAGTTGTACATAGAGTCCATTACACTAACCTGAAACTGTCTCGGATCTACCCCAATGTAACCGACTCTTGTAATAGGTGCAAGCAATCTCCAGCTGACCACTCCCACATGTTTTTTTCTGTCCCAGGCTTGACACATTTTGGTCTGATATTTTTACGTCTCTTAGTGCGGCATATAATACAGTCATTACGCCTGATCCTCTCTTAGCCCTGTTTGGTCGGCAACATAAGTTTCATGTCCCTTGATTAAAAAAAACTGCATTTGATGTTGCTTTGGACCATAATCATATAGTAATCTTTAACTTGAACCCTTAAGTTGCAACAGTAAAATAATTACAGCAGTATAATGATTTTACAGCATGTAGTGATTTTAAGGCAAACAGGTCATTAACATATGACTAACCCACCAACCCAACCAAGCTCCAGTATCCCTTATATTTTAATACAAGTGTACAGGAAATATAAAATAGCCACTTGTCAATGTCAACAACTTAAAACTTAAATACAAATGTGATTAGAATCTGGTAGGCCGACATTTGTTGACATTAAAATGCTGTGAACATTCCTACTAGGGCTGGCCGATATGCACCAAAACTCATATCTCAATACATTTTCTCAAAATGGTGAATCTCAATAATTTTTATTTCATATCAAGTCTGACCAGAAAGACAATTCTTGGTAAAAAAAAAAAAATTGCTGATGCAAAATGCCACACAGGCTCATTTATTAACAAACAGCTGCACAATACAACATCTCCTGTAAGGGACAGTATGTGTGAGTGAGTTCTATAGTGTGGCTTGTTATGGGTTAGGTCAAACAAGTATTTTTATACAAAATACGAGATATATCTGTATATGCGACTTTGTAGTTTTCTATATTGCCAAAATAGAAAACTCAGTACATCTTGAATCTCGATATATCGCCGAGTCCTAATTCCTAAATTATAATACAGCCTAAACAGGGTTCCTACAGGTTTCTTCAAGTCAAATTCAAGTCTTTTTAAGTCCTTTTTAAGACCATTTATATAAAAATTTAATACCTATTTCACGGCATATTTCACAGACCTACCGCCAAAGAAAAACACTTTTTTTGTTTGATCATTTATTTCTCAAACAAATGTGAAAATGTGGACTGCGTAAAGCATTACGGAAGAATTATGTAATATTGCAGCATAATAGTGAGTAGGCCTACTTACGCTACAACACCACAGCACAGACCACAGACAACAAGCCAAACAGAGGTGTGAAAAACCAAAGAAATTTTCAGCAGACCAAAAAAAAAAAAGATTGCTTAACACAGTTAAGTTGTTTTTTTAACATTGCTAACATTAACCAATCTACTTATTCCATGCTGGGAATATGGGGAGTACACTCTTGAGCAATACACAATTAAAATAAACTCAACAATAAATAAGATTACGATCACACAATCAACCCCTAAGTTCTGCACTCTTAGCAGTGATCTCTTTATCAAGGAGAGCCATTTCTGCCAACTTCTCCTTATGGCCTCTCCGCAGGATGTTGGACCTGGTGATCAGGTCAGTCATTTTGCTCCCTGCCTTCGCTTCAGCCTCCTCAGCCAGCCTGTCCGCATCCCTAGCCAGACCCTCAGATACCTCCTGTATGCATCTTCGCTTCACCTTCAACTCCTGAAGACAGTCCTCTGCCTCCTTCCTCTTGAGAGCCTGGTCTTTTGCCTCCTTGTTCTTTCTATTGGTCTCAAGATGGATACGATACCTTGTCCTAGCTCTTGCTACACTTGCCAGTAGCTGTTTACTGAGTGGAACCTGGGTATCGGGTTGAGAAAAGAGAACCAGAGTCAGTGACAAACTCAAGAGACCAACTATGTATGTTGATTCTATCAACTTTTAAGTCAACAACATATTACTAGTCCAGGCAGGGGTCATCTTACCTGGGTAACACCTCCATGTTGTATGATGTAGTCACACACCAGTCTCCGTGTGACCACAGTGTCCTCCTTCAAGTTATCTGACTCAACCTCTTTATTGATGGAGAATCCACGTTCAACCGTAGCTTGGCCGTGGGAGAGGATGAGCAGCTTCTTGCAGAAGGCCCACAGCTCTGGATAAGGCTCCATGGCACTGCACAGGAAGACGTCCAGCCTCTTCTGCATGGGAGGAAAGGAGAGGAAGTCCTCACTCCTGCTCTCCAAGGACAGGAGACTGTCAAACTGCTGCAGTATGACGTCCCCTATGACAAAACAGATGAGAAAAAATAGAGAAAAACATTGATAAATCATTGGGCATTACCAGCAAATCAGATTGAGGATAAATTCTTGTGAAGTCTATAATTTGCCTCTTATTCCTACCTGCAGAAGTATCAGTTAGCTGTTTATCCTGAAGAAACCTCTGAACCAGCCCTTTCATGTGATTCCTGCATCTTTCGGGTTCTCTGTACATTACTGACGGATCCAGGCACACCAACTGCCTAACAGTCAGATACTTGAGGGGGCTCTTGTCCTGCACTTTCCTGATGATGTTACACAGTCCCTGCATGCACTCTCTCTTGAACTCTAGCACCCTGAGCTCTGCACCTTTGATGCTCTACAGAGAAATTAGCCATGAATATAGAACATGTCTTCACTGACCTGGTTCAGCCTAACCATTTGTTAAACGATCTTTTGAAAACATCACACTACCTTAAGGACCGACTCTGCACCTAGACCAATGCTGATGTCTTGTGGGCTGAGCCAGATGGTCTTGTCTGTAACATCCAGTTTGGTCAGCTGCAGGGCAGTGATATCGTGGAGGACTTCTCTCTTTATGAAACGTCTGAGTAGACTCTGTCAACAGACAAACACAGAAATGTCGGGTGTGGCACATTAATCACCAACATCAAATTGTCTGATGATGATGCACAATGTAGCCACTATTTCTAGACATCCTAACCACAAACCCCATGTTGTTAAAATGTATCAACTGAGCCCAATCAGTGGTTATTATAACGTTATGTAAATTATCACCATCATCAACTCGGTGAGATCCTTGGGGAGGAATGGGAGCACAGGATTATCTGTCTGATATTTTTTCAAGAAGGGAGTGAAGGTCCTGGCAAGTGCTGCGTAGAACTGCAATTTGGCCAAGATGAGTGGATCCTTTATGGCTGCTGCAACTGTGTCATAGGATGCTGAGAAAGAGACAGACAGACAGAGAGGCAGGAGAATTTCAACTTAGCCATATTACAAAAACTATGACAAGGCCATACCAACACCAGGATTAGGACCAGAGGTGGAAGTAATTAATTACAAATACTCAGATCACTGTAATTAAGTAGTTTTTTGGGGGTAGTTGTACTTTTATGAGTAGATTTTCAAGTCTGTAGTTTTACTTGTACTTAAGTATTCATTAATCCATGTAATCTACTAAGTTACTTTTAAAATCATAGTTGAGTACTGAGTCCAATTTTAATTCCTATCCAAAGCTTTTATCTGCATTTTTGTAACCAGTAAGGTGATCTGATAGCAAACAAGCCGATGGAAACCGGGTCATGAGGACGGAAAACAAAACCAAACAAAAAATGGACGTTAATGATTGATCTTTCATTGATTCTGAATGAAGAATTTAACCAGTTAAAATGGATTCATGGATATTTAATCAATAGTCGCGGCTCCTCATGTCATTTAGTTTTTTGTCTGCCGGAGACATTTACTGAATAAGGAAACAAAAACTTCAAATGAGGGAAAAATGAGGGAAAAACACTTGTTTTGTATCTTATCAATGATTAATGATGAATAGATTGTTGGTGTTTTAACTTTTGGTAAAGGAAAACACACAATTTCCAGCCCTAGTCTGGAGAAGTGACGGTGACATCAACCGTTAAAAGGAACTAATACTCTGATTAGGGCTGGGCGATATTTTTAGGCCATGTCACGATACACGATATATATCTCGATATTTTGCATTACCCTTGAATTAACACTTTGATGCACAAAATCACACCAGTATGATGATTCTATATGTCTACATTAAAACATTCTTGATCATACTGCATTAATATATGCCAATTTTAAACTTTCATGCAAAAAAGGGGATATCACAACTAAGTCAAAGTTGACATAACTGTATTTATTAAACAGTGAGTGGCTCAAACATAAAATTGTCAACAGAAAGTGCACGTTCTGTGCAAAATTGTCACAGAGACATTTCAAAACAAGACATTAGTGCAGGATGCAACTCACATGGCATTTCAAAACACAAAATTAAAGTGCACTTTTTGTACATAATGCCACTACAATATTTTAAAAAAAAGTGCCCTTTTGTGCATATTGTCATTAAGATGACATTTCAAAACAACACTAAATTTAAGTGCACCTTTTGTGCATAATGCCACTAAGATATTTAAAAAAAAAAAAAAAAAAAAAAAAAAAGTCCGCGAGTTTAACGGTATGGTCATTTTCAACACCGCACACAGACTACAAGCTGCGATATATCGAGTATATTCGATATATCGCCCAGCCCTAACTCTGATTACTTTGGACTTTTACTGGAGTATTTCTCTAACACCAGTACTTTTACTCTGAGAAATATTTTAGCAAAGTAACAGTACTTGTACTAGAGTACAGATTTTCAGTACTCTTTCCACCACTGATTAGGACACAGTCACAGACCTATTCACAGCATTTAAGAAGGGCCTACCTGTCCCAGGGTTGGAGAGTCTCTTTGTTTTCACAGCTTCCATGTACAGGAGAAGTGATGGCCAGACAGCCAAGGCTCTCTCCACAACCGGAAGGTTTTCTACCCAACGATGGGCACAGAAAGACAGGGGGAACACACTGGACTTGGTTATGGTGATGTAATCCTCTCTCCTGGCAGGCACATTGTGAAACAATGTGTGCATTGCTCTCAGCAACTTGTCCAGCTGCCATGCACTGAACCCACACTTGAATGCGTTGTGTAGCGTGTGTAAGCCACAGCTCCCCACACAAATGAGCTGAACACCTGAAGGTTTCATTGGAAACTTGATATTAAAAAAACAAATTCTATGTAGCAATGCTCTGTAGCACGTTTAAATAGTTTATTCAATGTAAAAGTGCACAACAAATAAAATTAATTTTTATAATTACAAATGGGTCATATACATACTCACACACACAGTAATGGCATTATAAACTCCTCACCTCCGTACTGCTCAGATTGATCTTTCTGGAAAATGTCGAAGAGTTTCCAGTTCACACTGGGCCCATCCATTGAAATGGACACCAAGTGTCTGAGGTCCAGTTTGTCCATACATTCCTTAAAAAGGGTTGCATTTGGTTACTCAAGATGAGCAGCACACATTGTTAGAGAGACACACACACACACACACACACACACACACACACACACACACACATACTAGTACTACACATCATTATACTATAAGCACAGTTGTATACTTGGGTCAGTTATATTTTAGATTTTCAAAAGACCAAAAAAATTTACTGAATCAATTCCAACATTTTTAGAGTACATGACACATCTGTTCACTTGTGCATCTGTGCTATGAAAAAGGACTGATTAGGAACCTTACAGACGACCATTTATGTATTCTACTTGTCCCGACATTATTCTTTCCATAAGTTATTAGAATTTTTATAGTGATTGTTTTTTATGTATTTTATATGTTGCTTTGGATAAAAGTGTCTGCCAAGTACATAAACATAAAAAATAAACATTGTTAAGGCAAGTACATAATTGGTCATGTGACATTGCTTTTACAGGACGATGTGTGCCCACAAAATTATATCAATATAGATTGAGAAACATTTAGAATAAAAAAGGTTATGCTTACTTTGAGATGTGACAGCAGGTCTTGTGCAGTGGAATGCCCCATAAACTGGGAGCCCAGGTATCTGGACTGAACCTGTCCCTCGTCCCAGAAGCGAACATGCACATCCAGCTGTTTGTTTTTTGTTGTCTCGTTGAGGCTCTCGTCGAACATAAGAACGAACGGCGATTTGTTTACTTTGGACACCAATTCCTCTTTGATGTGAACCGCTAAACCAAACTTGGCTATGTATGCCGTTTTGTCGGACCCACAAGTAAACGTGGTAGCGATGTCGGAATCAGGGAACATGCTTTTGAAAAGCTCTGAAATACCCTCATTTCCATTGTAGGACTGATGTTTGGCGATGGTGTTAAGAGTCCACAACACCTCTGCTTTCATTGTAGGTGTGAATCCAAAAGTTGTGCGCAGATCCACTCTACCGTTAGCGGTCGTAACTGGAGGGGCTGTGCTAGCGCAAGCAGCTGGTTGGTTAACGCTATCTTCTGCTTCAGGCGCGTTAACAGTTAGCTGGCTAACGTTAGCAGGTTGAAACACTCCGTCAATGGAAAGTGTTTTCTCCTTAGCTTTGATAGAGTTGATGTGCTTACCTGACTTGGCATGAGACTCCAAAGCCTTCACACCCATGTTACCAAGCTGAATCTTTTTTTTGCATACTGTACAAAAAGCCTCAAATACGTTGTTGTCCACCGGTTTTAACCAGTGACAAAATGCTTGTTTATCTTGCCACGCTTCATTAAATTTACATTTCCCCATAACCTCAGCATGAAGTGGGTCTACATGCGATGTGCGTCCCAGTCGACGTTGACGAGAGGACGTAGAGAGAGAAGTTTAGGTCAGTCTGTCGCAAAGTGAAGTGTTCGGGTCCGGGCGGCGTTGCGTTCTCAATTATTGGTTCCGCCACTGTTTATTTAGGCTATTACGTTATTTAATCAAAATAATAGTGGTTGACAAATGGAAACTTTAGAGAGGTAAATGTGATACCTGTAGTTACTGCACAAATTTCAAGACCCAGATATCAAAATTCCAGACTTTTTCAAGTCTTTTTAAGGTATTATTTCCCAATTCATAAATTCAATGCTTTTAAGACTTTTTAAGACCCCGCGGGAACCCTGCTAAATTAAAACATAAATGGGTATATGAAGCACATGTGTTTATCTATTATACTTACAGTTCATATACAAGTCAACACATTGCATATTTGCTGTTAATTACATGTTGCTTGTATTTAAGTTAGACATTTACATTTGCAGAGCTGCCAAGCCTCATGCTTTGAGCGTGACAGTCACGCAATTTGACGCATTCTCACGCCACACTTGACATTTCTCACGCTTATATTTCCCCATTCCCCATTTTTTTATAATAAACTTTGATCCTCGTGGCATGCCGTAGCTCGAGTAATTCTGATTGACTGACCGAGATAGCTAATCCATGTCTCCTTGTGCCTAAATCTAACCAACCATGGCATGCATCACACAATAATCAACCAATCAGAAGCAATGTAAGGCGGGTCTTGACGAGCCCTCTCTCGACACAGAGCGTACCGACTCGTCGGCATGCTTTCAGAAAGAGTTTCTAGAAGTCAGACGCCGTTTGAGATGGAATGTAACTACCCAATTTTGTTCACTGCTTTGTATATTGCTGTGCGTTTGTGTGTGTTATAGTGTTAGTTTATTCATCTAAAAAAACGGACCCCCCTCCCCCCCAGTGCACGAACACACAGTCAGCTGTGTTAGCGACTGTCTGTCAGAAGCTCAGTGCAGATGTCTGTCTGTCCTCAGTTCTGAGTGTTAAACACTGAGAGATGTTTGAGGAAACACTGCATATGTTTCTCTTCTATAACTCTCTGTTGCTCCTCAGCAGAGATCTGCTGCTGTAGCTAACAGGGCTGTTTACACATTCTTAAAGAGACAGTGTCCTGAATGTGATTTACTTTAAAAACGACTTTCAGCAACTCAGAGCTGCCCTGAATGAAGCAACACTACATAATTTAATCACATTTCAGCCTTAATGAAGGAAAAAGTCAAAAGTGACACAAAATGTTATTGTGCTGCTAATGATTAATAAAAGGGTCTTTGTGGCTCCACTGACTTTGACCCATTATTGTTTTTCATGTAAAACTATTGAAAAAAATAAATGGTTTATGTTGCCTATTTCCATTTTGAAGAAAAATATAGAGATATGAATATTGGTCCATATCACCCAGGCCTAATGCAACCAAAGCAGTAACGTTTTATTTTGTAAAGGATATGATTGTCTGAACTGTGTGAAATGAGGCGTTCAAATACTGTTTAAATTAGGATTTTATTAATATGAGTGTTACCTCAATAACAAATAGAAATCACTAGACAGATATGCTGCCTTGTTATGTAGCAAGTGTTGCTAATGCTACACTACTTAAGTTAAACAAAGTAAAAAGACTGTGTGTGACTATAAGAACATGTCAGCCCTTTTGTTTGATGTTAGTTGTACTTGGAACCAGTTTGATAAATTGCCTACATACAATTTAAAAAAATATTTGAAAATTACCTTGTCTTAAATGATCTTTTATTCTTTTTTTCATTAGGGGCAATGATTTTAAGTAAGTGTTTGTGCTAGACATTAACTTATATTATTTAAAACTCTTATTCAGCTACTATCAGTGTTATGAACACTGGTAGTAGCTGAATTGCACTTGTAGGTTATGTCAGCATAAATACATAGTAAATGAACAAATGCCTTGTCTAATCTAATGTTCATTTGAATCTGTTCTTATGATTAGTTTTGTATGTAATAGTGTTTTTTCTATGGACCTTGAATCTGCTGCTAAGACATTCATTCAATCAAAAATCACTTGATTTTTAAATGGTTTTTTTTTTTTTTTTTTTTTTTTTTTTACATGATTTGCTTTTTAATGACCTCCTTTCTGTTGCAGACACAGAGAGCTGAAGGGGTATTCCATAAAGCGGGTTTGTTTCAAACTCTGAGTATGTTCAGGCTCAAATAAGGGGAAACTCTGAGTATCCCATTCCAAAAAGCGAGGTATGTACTTCTCTGAGTATGTTACTGGTAACGCCCTAGTGGGGTAATTACAGGGTAAAAGTCATCTAATAGTGTATCACACAAGAATGGAGCAGAAGAATTTGGTAAGGTACGACTGCTGGAGAAATTCACAGCTTAACACTACAGAAATGTAAGTAAAAGACCACAGACCAGAGGATAAGTTTTAAATAGCCGGCTTGTATTAGGAAAAAAAAAAAAAAAAAGAATAAGGACATACAACAATGACAACATAAAACATAAAATAGCAAACTCACAATTTTGGTGTGAATCCTTTTGTTAAACCCTTTATTTTCTTCTGCGTTTATTCAGTTTCAGAATCTATTTTTAGTTGTACTGGTTGCAAACCTTTTAGTTAATTTTCTATTCAAGTTAGTTTTATTCAAGTGGTTCAAGGTACCATAAGCTAACTAGTTTGAATCACATTTGGGTACCTTTAAGTTGGACAGTTTGTTGACAACAAACACCATTGTAAAATACCCTTTTACAATCATTAGAAAATAAAAATACAAAAAAATACAAATAAAAAGAATTCAGTAAAAGGCTGAATCAAATCTGTAGTTCACAGAAAAAAAGTCTCTTCTCCCTTCACTCTGACTTAGCAGTTCAGTTCAGTCTTTATATCCTCTGCAGTGTTGCAGAAGTATGGTGAATCCTACCAGTTCAGATGAAAACCATGCACCAATCAACAGAGGGGGCGTAGCACTTGAGGCAGATGGCACAGCTCAGAAGGTCCACGTGGTTCGAAGGCTGGTTCGAGAGCGGCTCGCCATCTTGTTTCAACACGTCGTCTTCAAAGTTCACTTTAGCTGGAAATTTTTCAACCCACACTAAATGGCCTATCATACACAACATAAAATGGGTATGAATACATAAAATAAAAACACTGGGTAGCTCTAAAACAACGATAATGTGCATTTCTGTCCGTAAATGTTGCTTTTTGAAAGCAGCACCGCCATCACGTAATGGCGGACACGAGCAGAAAGACGGAACAGCGAACAGAGTTTGTGCCTTCATTTAGCTTTTAAATGCAATTTACAACCTTCACATTTTACCAAAAACAACATAAATACGCTACCATAGCTTTACATTTACATGAAATAAAAAGAAAAATACATTTCTCTCATTCACCAAGTCCTGTTTATCACGGTACCAATCTCCGCACTGGAACAGGTTGGAAAGCAAAAATACTTATCCAACAACTTTTAGACTAGTTTTCTGCTCTCCTTTCTTCCTTCCCTGCAGCAGCACCGCCTGTATGTGTTCTCACTGCTCTCTATTCTGCAGAAGCTCCGTGTATGTTTCTGCCTGGTCTCCTTTTGTCCTATTTCTTTGCAGCAGCTCCGTGCATGTCTCCCTCGCTTTGCAGGTACATTTCCGGGAAACAATCCGGTTGGCTGATGGTAATCACATGGGTCACGCAGCTGTGTGCTTAATAGGAAGATACACTTTTTTTATTATTAAAGTAGATTGAACAAACAACCCACAAATTCACAGTTTTAAACTTTTAACAAATTCTTATAAATGAAATATGAAAAAACGTTTTAAAACATTTTCATATTTACCTATTTATAACTCTTTTCACATTTATTTATTTCTTTTTTATTACTGTTTATAAACATGCTTTCACTTTGATAAACACTGTTAACCTGGGTTACACCGTCCCCTCTTAACTCTATGGAAGTCCTTTGCATAATGCATAGTTAGTTCAGACTACTCTCACTTCATGTAGTTCAATAGAATCTATGACAGCTTCACTCAGGCTTTGAAAAAGAGACTGAATTATAGTAACAAGAGGATTACCCAACTGTGGGTAGGTTAACTGTTTGGGTGTCTTTCTTTCTCTCAGAGATCTTCTGACATTTTGCTCTGTCAGGATCATTTGTATCATTTCTATTGTCAATATTTATGATTACTTCATCTTTTGTTGTTTCCTTTGCATTTACTCCTTTCATTTCAGGTTCAGGCAAGTTTTCCATTTCACTTTCAGTTTTGTCTCCATAATCTGTTAAGTTTCCACTATCTGTGTTTTTGTCATTTTCAGGTGTTTTGTCATAATCAGGTAGGTTGTCAGGTTCAGGTTCAGGTTCATTCACAGCCTCTGGAGCATTTTCAGGAATTTCCTCAATATTTGGAACTGAGTTATCAGATGCATTTTGCTCAACAGTAGGACTTTGGCCATATT
Organism: Gouania willdenowi; assembly: GCF_900634775.1. NCBI lineage: Eukaryota > Metazoa > Chordata > Actinopteri > Blenniiformes > Gobiesocidae > Gouania > Gouania willdenowi. Next base: position 361,201 of record NW_021144938.1, on the reverse strand, counting down.
TGGGAGGATGGACTACTATGTATTCCTCAACTGTCCTTGAGATTTCCTTGAGAGGACTTGGGGGGGAAATGCAGTGGGTAGCTATCACTTTCCTCAGAGTCGTATTCAAACTCATGTTCAGAATCATGTGCAGGATGTTGGCGTGTGCTAGGCCTGCGGGGTTTTTCTTTTACTACAGGTGAAGGCTCAGGCAAAGTTGGCAAGAAACCACAGGGCAACAAGAGGTCTGAAGAGTACGAGTGGGACCAATTTTTTTGTTCAGGCTTAACTGTATACACAGGTAAGTTGTCCTTTTGACTTATGACAACATGAACAGTGGACTCCCACTTGTCAGCCAATTTGTTTTTAACTCTGAGCCTGACATTTTTCACAAGCACACGATCGCCAACATCGAGAGCAGATTCAGTAACATGTTTGTCATATCTCACTTTGTTTCTTTCAGCAGCTTTTGCGGCACTTTTGGTAGCCAACTTATAACTTTCTTGGAGGTGAGTTTTCAGTGCTTTAACATACTGCGAGCGGGATTGTTGCTCACGCTGGTTTAAAAGGACATTGAAAGCAAGGTCAATGGGTAGTCTAGGCTGCCTACCAAACATTAACTCGTACGGCGTATACCCTGTGCTATCATGTTTGGTACAGTTATACGCGTGTATAAGCGGTTTGACGTAGTCGTACCAATGCGTTTTATCCTCATCCCTAAGAGTACCAAGCATGTTTAAAAGTGTCCTATTAAATCTTTCAACAGGGTTTCCCCTGGGATGATAAGGGGAAGCTCGGACCTTCTGAATCCCTGCAAGGTCGCAAAGCTCTTTTATAGTTTTTGATTCAAAGTCTGCGCCTTGATCACTATGAATCTTTTCAGGAAATCCGTAGTGAATAATGAAGTTTTCCCACAAAGCTTTTGCTACCGTTTTAGCCTTTTGGTTTGGAGTGGGAGTGGCAATTGTAGGGGTGGGCGATATGACGATATAAAACCGTCTTACGATCTCCAAAGCTGACGATCTGTATTTTTTGAGAGATCGTAGGATCGTGATATAAGCATATATTTGTGAAAGCCGAAGGCGCTGCTCTTTTCCGTCCTCTCCCTCTCCCCCTCCCCCTCCACTCTGGCAGTGGTGACATGTGACCTTTAACCAATCAGAGTGATCGGTGCACGTAATCCCCTCCTCTGTGTTTCATTCATCAACAAGCACAGAGCATGGCGGACGCAGCGGAGAGCGGAGATTATGTCCCGAAAAGAAACTCCACGTCCATAATTTGGAACTGGTTTGGCTTCGCCCCACACGACAAAGAGCAAAATAATATAATATGCAAAGTGTGCACGGAGACGGTAAAGGCAACAGACGGCAATACCACGAACTTGTTTAACCATTTGAAGCGAAAACATAATAAACAGTATAGTGAAAGTCGAGCTGCACAAGCAGCTAAATCACCCCCCGCAGCGGCCGCTTCAAAACCACAGCAAAAGATATCAGATGCCTTCGCTAAACTTACACCTTATGATAGAGGCAGTCAACGCTGGAACACTATTACAGATGCTGTGGCTTTTCATATAGTAAAGGATATGTGTCCGCTACAAACGGTGGAAGGAGTGGGCTTTAAGAAGATGGTAGAAGTTTTGGATAAGCGCTACGAGTTGCCTAGTCGCAAATATATCTCCAACACCGTCATCCCACGCATGTATACAGACTAGGGATGTAACGATTAATCGTAAGGCAGTTAAAAATCGATTCATAGGTACCACGGTTCACATCGATGCTCTGAAAATTGAATCGCAGTACTTTTTTAACCAGCAGAGGGCGCAATATATTAATCCTTCCAGAAGCGGACGTGACGGGCGGAATCTGCTACTATTTTCTTTCTGGCCGCCATTTACTGTTAAACATGCTCATAAATAATTCTTTACTCCTTTAGCACCAAAAGTATATCTGTAATATTACGTGAATATCTGTAAAAGTCATGTCTTTCTATTAACTCTGTCTGCTAGCATAGCTTCTCTTCTTCACTGGTGGAATAACTGCATGCCAACCGACTACTGGGTTACCAGCGCCCTCTGCTGGTCTAAACAAATATCTGACGTAAATACAGTAAAATGACTTTTTTTTTTTTTTTTTTTTAAAGTCCAATCGTTAAGGCACAAATACATTTTCAGTTGCACTTTTAAAAAGAAAAAGAACTATTATGCAGTTTTGAATTGTTTATTATAGAACCAGAATTTAAATTAATAGGCTTCTTCATTTGTATTATTCCTTTATTTATTTCATTCAAGATTTATTTTTAGTTAAATTGCATCATTTTGAATAGTTTATCAAGGGATTCTTTTGACAATGAAAAATAAAAGGAAAATAGTACAGTATTTTCCCCAAAAAAATAAAGGAATATTTTTCAGTCATTTGTCAACATTCCCATATTGTAAAATAAATCGTGAGAAAATCGTATCGTGAACCCAGAATCGGGAATCGAATCGTATCGGGAGTTGAGTGAATCGTTACATCCCTAATACAGACTGTCGAAGTAAAGTTGCTCAAAAAATACTAAATGTGCAGTTCTATGCCACAACAAGTGATCTATGGTCCAGCAGAACATCTGAACCATATTTGAGCTTAACAGTTCATTACATCGACAACTGGGTGCTGCGCAACGCGACTCTGCAAACTACGTATTTCCCAGAGGATCACACTGGTGAACTAATAGCTGCAGGATTAAGAGAGGCTCTGGAGTCGTGGGACATGGATGAAAAAAAAAATGACGTGCATGACGACAGACAGCGGGGCTAATATGGTGAAAGCTTTGGATCTCAACAAGTGGACAAGACTACAGTGCTTTGGTCACAGATTGCACCTGGCAGTTGGTAAGTACATTAAATGACATAACAGTGATGTTGCTGTGTTTACTCATGTCTGCAATATTTTTTAACGTCTAGGTGACGTGCTGTAATGAAATAAATAAAACATATTCCGGTAGTGGCTGTGTGACAATGAAAAGTACTTTGAATGCTCAGACTCATGGTGATGAGAATGTTTTGTTTGTTAAAATCAGCACTTTTATTGATAATTTATTTTTGTACATCAGACACCATTTTGTTTTCAATTAAATTTTAGTACTTTATTTTGGTGCTGTTTTGTGTTGCTACGAAAGTGCAATATAACCTGTCACTGTGACAGTTGTGCAATAAACTTTTCAGATTTGGAATTGTATTTATTTAATTCCAGATACATTTTGAACATACATGAATATATCGGCTGATTATAGCCATATCATAACACCATTGAGAGAGTTTAACACTACAATTTAAGAAATAGAAGAATATAAGAAATAGAAAGAAATATTTTTTTTATTGGGAATGGGGACCCATTGAATTTCCCAGGGACCCACTCAAAACACCACCGGTGCGTCCCGGGGACTCTCTACATTGAAAACCTATCAACATCACTGTCAGTATAATATAATTTAATTCAAATAAATGCATTGAATTTATTAAATTTACATTTCTTTTTAAAATTATTTTTCAGAAAAAAGTACCAAAGATCCACGGATTGAACGTGTGACTTCTACATGCAAGAAAGTGGTCAGTACTTTTTCATTTAGTTGGAAAAAGAAAAGGGAGCTCATGGCAGCTCAGGATCACCACAATCTTCCTAAGCTAAAATTAATCACTGAAACGCCAACGAGATGGGGGTCTAAACTGGCCATGATTGAGAGAGTTTTTGAACAGGAAAAGGCCATGTCTGAGGTCCTAAAGGCGGACAAAAAAACCAAACATCTAGCTCCTTCATGGCAAGACATGGATGTGATGGACACGTTGAAGAAGGCCCTGGGACCACTCAGAGACTTCACAGATGCTCTCTCTGGTGAGGACTATGTAAGTGTGTCCTATGTCAAGCCAGTACTGCACATGTTTAAACACAGTCTACTAAAGGGAGAAGATGATGACACAGAGTTGACAAAAAAAATAAAGTCAACAGTTAATGACTACCTCACTGACAAATACAAGGATCCCACCACTGATGCCCTGTTAGACATGGCGTCACTTGTAGATCCCAGGTTGAAAACACAGTACATTGATGCTGCTAAAAAAGAACACATTGAAGAGAGAGCAGTCACTGAGCTTGATTCCCTGCTGTCCCCACAACCAGCATGTTCTTACTCCACTCCTCAGAGCGCCCCAGAAACAAATCCTGCAAAGAAAGCAAAGCGGTCCTTGGGCAGCTTCTTAAAAGATGCAGCTGGTACAGCTCCCTCAACCTCTGTGAAACGGGAAGATCCTACGATGAAGGAGCTCATTCAAAGGGAACTCCATTCCTACTTGGCCTTACCAAATGTGGACAGTGAGGTGAATCCTCTGGACTGGTGGAAGGTACATGAGGTGAACTTCCCATGAGTGAGCAAACTTGCACTGAAGTATCTATGCATCCCTGCCACAAGCACCCCATCTGAACGAGTGTTCAGTACAGGGGCTAACATTGTCACTTGTCAAAGAGCAGCCCTTAAACCAGATAAAGTTGACAAACTGATCTTTTTGGCCAAAAATCTGTGATTTAGCACGAGTAAACTATAGTTGCACTTTAACTATTGCACTGTGTTGTTCAGAAAATTTGTTCAGTTATCTTTTAATGTTATTGCACTGGCAATATAAAAGCTTTGTTTGTATATCCTTTTTTTCATTGTTATGACTTGCACTTTCTTTTAACCAAAAGTTCATTTGTGCACTAAAATTATTTTGCCTCATTGGATGAGCCATTATGCGATTGTTGTCATTGCAAGTTGCACTAATTTACACTTGAAAGTATTACTTGAAAACTTGACAGTAAAAAACTAGACTGTGAATTTTGTTAGTTTACATATAATCTTATAGTTGATGTGAGTTTGTTTGTGTGTTCATAAGTTGTACAACATTGAAATAAATTGAAAAAAAAATGTTTTTGCTTGTTTCAACAAAAATTAGCATGTTAATTAAAAGTGTGCTTTATTAAAAAAAAAAAAAAAAACGTGATAAAATCGAAATCGTGAGTTTGAATTTGAAAAATCGTGATATTAATTTTTTTCCAAATCGCCCAGCCCTAGGCAATTGCATACTTCGTAAAGAAGTCTGTAATTACCAAGACATCTTTAGTATTGCTACGGTCAGGTTCAATGCTCAGAAAGTCAATGCATAGCAATTCTAGGGGTCTGGTGACTTGAATGTTTACAAGGGGCGCTGCCTTCTCTGGCAGTGTTTTTCTGCAAACACCTTTGACAGGTCTTGATTTTCTGTTCGATATCAAATGCCATTTTTGGCCAGAAAAACCTAGTTCTTGCAAGGTCGAGAGTCCGTTCTGTTCCGAGATGACCCATGTCATCGTGAAGAGTTTTTAACACCATTTCTCTGAGACTTTCAGGAAGAACGAGTTGACATTGAGTGTCTTCACCAACTTTTCTTTTTCTATAAAGAATCCCATTCTGAAACTCAAGTCTGTTTAGTTCACGCAGAAGGATGGACAGTTGTGGAATTTCTTTGCGGACTGTAGGAGGAGAAGTTTCACCTGTTTCAAGTTGGTGTATTATTACATTTATGGCTGGGTCATTTCTTTGACTTTGTTTGAGTTCTTCCTCAGAAAAACATTTTATCATATTTACCTATTTAATAACTCTTTTCACATTTATCTATTTCTTTTTTATTACTGTTGTTTATAACATGCTTTCACTTTGATAAACACTGTTAACCTGGGTTACATTACCATGGCAACATTGTCCGTGAACTAAACCTGGTCGCTGGCAGGTTTTATCAAAGAAACCCTGGGTTTCTACCTGGCTCCGCCCACCTGAACACCGTTTCTTAACACTTTAATGAACCTTAACACTTTTCTCTGAAACACATTAGTAACATCACACACCACAGACGTGTTCACATAATTACTAATGTTGTGTTGCTTTACGACTTTTTTTTTGTGCAAATGGTAGTTTTCTTTCTAACATTGTAGATGTAGATCATTAAGTGAAAGTCACTGAGAGGTTGATCTGCATTAAAACATTTACTGACATCAGTAAAGTTCTCTGGATAAAGTTCATCAGTAAAGTTCTCTGGATAAAAACCTGTGGATAATATAAAGGAGGAGATGATCATTTAAATAAATCAACTTTTAAGGCTCGATTGTTTTATATTGTTATACAGTTAAGTCTGTAGAGCATACATCTTTAAAGGTATGATGATGTATGCTCTACAGACTTAATTTTTTTTAACTTGTTATTATTTTCATTTAATTCTTTTTTTGTTTTCCTCTCTTCTCTAAATTTTATTTGTATGTACCGTGTGTGAGTGTGTGCGCATGTACACACGCACTAAATCTGACGTAATAACCAGTACGTAATTGCGTGTAATGTGTGTGTCAAGGGCTATGTATATAGGTGTTCCTAGGGGGACCGATTGGAGTGTGACACGGACCGGAGCTAGAGCCGGCTGCAGTAATATGTATGCTGAGAGGCACGAGGATAAATAAAGAGCAACTGAGAAATAACAACGTCCATTCTGTATGCTTTAAGACTGAGTAAAGGGAACAGAATGAAACAATGTGTACATTATTGGAACGCAATGACGTACTGGTTATGACGTCAGACTTAGTGCGTGTAGTTCACAGTACACGGTGTCGAAACGCAGAGTGAAAGTTCTCTCTGACACTACAACTTCTCTCCAAAGCCTGAGCATTTAAAAAGAAAGATAAACAATGGTAAGACAGGATTTCATTGTCTTCATCTGCTTTATATTCATAATTGAACAAATGATTAGATTTTGCAATAAACAAATTAGCATATGACCAACTGATGTCATGATTAAGTGGTGCCAGGATCCTGATATATTGTTTTCTCTCTGCAGTGTGAGTGTATTTCTATTCATGTGGGCCAAGCTGGAGTCCAGATTGGTAATTCCTGCTGGGAACTTTTCTGTCTGAAGCATGCGATTCAGCCAAACGGACAGGTGCTTTCTAACCAGGAATCTGGAGGCGGAGACGACTCCTTTAATACCTTCTTCAGCGAAACTGGGACAGGGAAACGTGTCCCCAGAGTGCTTTATGTAGACCTGGAGCCTACTGTCATCGGTTTGTAATCATATCATTACTCATTATTATATGATTATATAAGAACTATGACTGATGGATTTGATGGTACACACGCGCATGGAGTAAGCTCGTTCTGAAGGGGCTCCGCATCAGCCTTTGCCTTTTTGCCTTATAACTCCTGCAGGATCGACCTGTAAACTTCCCTTTTGCTGGCAATAGCTGCCTTCCGACTTAAGTACGGCCGGCAGGAGACTCAAGGCACAAAAACTACGTGACAAAACGGAGAAGCCGGGCGAAGAGCGCTTTAGCCCGTTGCCTACGAAGGCTACTGATAACATGCTAGCCGAGGAGCTAACAGGAAGCGACTCTGAATCTAACCCGCAGCCAGAAGCTAATCTCACACTGGCCGACCTGATGTCGGCGATTACTAACTTTTGTTTATCTGCGGATACAAAGTTCACTGACCTTTCTTCCCAAATCACAACGATGCCAACGACTATGGCAACGGTCACCGGGAAGTTAGGTGAGATGGAGGCGTCACTGAATGATCACGGTGATAGGATCGAGGCACTGGAGACGCTCTGCCGGTCGCTTCGAGAGAGGCAAGATTTTCAACACAAAAAAATGGATGATATCGAGTCTCGCTCACGTCGGCAGAACATCAGAGTGCTTGGAATCGCAGAAGGGACTGAGATGGGGAAACCACTGAACTTCTTCTCGAAACTTATCCCCAACCTTCTGGGAAACGACAACTTCGAGGGAAATATACTTCTGGACAGGGCGCATCGAGCCTGGGGTCCCAAACCAGTAGACGAGAACAGGCCACGCCCATTTGTTGTGCGGCTGCACAACATTCAAACCCGCAAGCTCATTGTGAGACTTGCGGCTCAGAAGGGGCCCCTGCAATACAACGGCTCAAAAGTCCTGATCTTCCCAGATTTGTCTGCAGGTGAGCTCGTTCGCCGCAGGGAGTACGACGCGGTGCGTAAACGCTGCAGGGAGGCCAACCTGCGTTACGGCTTTGTGCACCCGACGAGGTTCCGAGTGACATTGAATGGGGACACGCACACTTTTGACAAGCCAAACATGGTGATGAGGTTTCTGGACCAAAAGCTGCGTGCTGGCAACTGAGCTGAAGTCTTCGTCCTGCTCACTATGATACTGAATTCTACATATAGCTTATAGTTTTGGAATGCATATTATTTTTAATTATAGGAATAGCTAAATTACTCTGTTAGTTAATCATTTATCTATCTATTTGTGTGTATGTATGTATATATGCATTTGTCGGTGTATATACTGTATGAATATTGCACAAATAGTTAGCCTAACTCTGATTATGCTGATGCGGAGCGGTAGGAGGTGCTGTATAGAAGGAAGCTAATACGATGCTCTTAGTTTTAGGTGGGTTAGAGTTGAGCTCTAATTGGGGAAGCTCCTCTGGTTGGTGGGTTTTGTTTAATTTTAGGTTTATGTTATTTTTGTTTTTTCATGTTCCTGGTGGTAATAAATGTATGAGTAATACTGACATGCACTATTCAAGCAGATTAACGGATATATTGAATACTGTGCACTATGCTTCAGACAGCAGATAAATCTAATTTGAAGCTAGTTAGCTGGAACGTGAAGGGTCTTGGGAACCCTGTTAAAAGAGCCAAAGTGCTTACTCATTTAAAACACTTAGAGCCTGATATCATATTCTTGCAGGAGACACATGCCAAAAGATCAACACAATCAATACTCCACGCCAACTGGTTGGGGCAGGTATATAATGCTAACTTTGGCACTAAGGCAAGAGGGGTTGCCATTCTGTTTAGGAAAAATATTCCTTTTTATCAGAGCTCCTCTATTGAGGACTCTGAGGGTCGGTTCCTGATACTCACTGGCACACTGCACTCTTTACCCGTTATTTTTGTAAACATGTATGGCCCAAACTTTGATTGCCCAGAGTTCTTTCACAAGGTTTTTAAATTGATACCAAATCTGGACAGCTCTAATGTTATCATTGCAGGGGACATGAACGTAACTCTTGACAGTAAGTTGGACCGCAGCTCAACAAGCCAACCTCAGAATTCGAAATCTAGTTATGTAGTTAAAAATGCACTGAAAAATATGAATTCATGGAGACTGTTATCTCCTACAGGCAGAGCCTATTCCTTCTTTTCCCCAGTTCATGGTTCCTACTCTCGAATTGATTATATTTTCTTAGATTCTAAATTGATTCCAATAATGAGGGACGTCACTTATCATCCAATCTTAGTTTCTGATCATGGTCCAGTCTCGATAGAATTAGACCTTACTTTTCTCTTTAGAGCCAGGAAAAGGAACTGGCGGCTTGATCCAGCATTACTGAAGGATGAATCATTTGTTAAGAAATTTGAAGACCACATACTAAACTACATTAAAAAGAACGATAATGGGGAAGTGAATGACTCAACCTTATGGGAAGGTATGAAGGCTGTAATTCGAGGTCAAGTAATCTCTTTTACCGCTTCTAAACGTAAAACCCAAGAAAAGCAGCTGTGCAATATAACATTGAAAGTAAACTGTCTAGAGCAAGAATATCAGTCTTCTCCTACAACAGAAATATTGGGTAAAATTACTAAATTAAAATTGGATTACAATTTATTACTTAACAAAGAAGTCTGTCGTCAAATTGCTCAGTGTAAACAAGATCTTTGAGTTGGGCGATAAGCCCCATAGGTTGCTCGCCCGTACACTTAGGAAGATACAGGCATCTCAATCTATCTTATCAATAAATAACAAAAATGGGCAGACTGTGGTAAACCCACAGGAGATAAATACAGGCTTTAAGGACTTTTACCAGGATCTATACAGTTCACAGAGTTCATCTGATCAATCTGTAATTGACAACTTTCTTGAAGGATGCAATCTTCCACGTCTTGATGAGGCAGTAGCTGATTTGGAAGCTGACTTCACATTAGAGGAGATAAAGTTATTAGCCAACTTCCAAATAACAAAGCGCCTGGGCCGGATGGCTTTGGAGCGGAGTTTTATAAAGTCTACAGTTCGCTTCTGGCTTGTCTCCTCCTCCGTATGTTTAATCATTGCTACCACTTTCATTATATCATGGAGTTATCTCCTTAATTCTTAAAAAGGACAGAGATCCGCTGTCTGTCTCATCTTATCGACCAATCTCGCTTCTTGCTGTAGAAACAAAAATTTTACCTAAAATATTGTCAAACCGCCTCAAAGAACACATCACAAAACTTGTACACCCTGACCAAACAGGGTTTATTCCTAAAAGACACATCTACTTCAACACGCGTCGACTGTGTAATTTGATTTATAGTTCAAATAGGAACTCTGATGATTCTGTGATAATGGCTTTGGACGCTGAGAAGGCATTCGATCAAGTGGAGTGGCCATATATGTTTTCTGTCCTCTCTCGATTTGGATTTGGTGACACCTTTAATAAGTGGATTAGAATTTTATATAGGGAACCAACCTCATCTGTCATAACTAATATATCCGAAACTTTTCGACTCCACAGGGGCACACGCCAGGGTGATCCCATTTCACCCTTTATTTTTGCTTTAGCTTTAGAACCTCTGGCAGCCCGTATACGATTGAGTCAGGAAATACTGCCAATAACACACGAGGGCATTCACCATAAATTTTCTGCATATGCCGACGATGTCGTCCTAATTATTTCAAAGCCAAAAAAATCTATCGGTCCCTTGCTAAAACTAATTGACGAGTTTGGATTGTTTTCAGGATATAAGATAAACTGGACAAAAAGCGAGCTTATGCCATTATCACAAGATGTGGACTTGGACTTTCTGAATAAAACCCCGTTTAGGTTAGCCTCCAAAAAATTTGAATGCCTTGGGATTATAATTACACGTAAAATTTCACAATTACTTAAAATAAATTGGGAATAAAAAGTTACTCAGCTTGAGAAAAATATAGAATTTTGGAAGACATTGCCTATTTCGATGGTAGGTCGGATAAATGCCATCAAAATGGTTGTGCTACCGAGATTCTTATATATATTTCAGTCAATCCCAATATGTATACCTCAATTATACTTTAAGAAGTTAGACTCCATTATATCGTCTTTTATTTGGGCAGGTAAAGTTCCTAGGATTTCTAAAAAGCATCTCTTCAAAGACAAAATGAATGGTGGTCTCAGTCTACCAAATTTCAAATTATATTATTTAGCTGCCCATCTAAATATTTTTTCATTCTGGCGTGGCTGTACCCCAGGAATAGACTTGACGGAGCAGCCTTCATGGTTACTGAAAGAACATTTGTCTTGTCTTCCTGCTTTGCTGAATAACCCAACAAAAATTAAGAATACTGTGTATAAGAAGAACCCAATCATTCAAAACTCTTTGAAAGTTTGGAATCAATTCCTGCTGTTGACAAAGGCACCCAAAATGTACCTAGACACTCCAATATGTGATAATCATGCTTTTTGCCCTGGTTTGGATGATGCTTCCTTTGTTAGGTGGCGAGAGAGGGGCATTTTGGCTATTAAAGACCTCTATATTGATGTTATTTAGCATCCTTTGAACAACTCAGAACAAAACACGACGTACCAAATTCCCACCTTTTTCGCTTTCTACAGCTGCGTCACTTCCTTAGAACTAGCAACCCCCTGTGTGAGGTTGCGCCTCAACATTCAGCTTTATATAGTGTATTAGCTGTAAAATCTTATACCAAAGGAGCTATATCTACATACTACAAGGTTCTGCTAGGTGTGAGTAGTCCTTCATCTAACCTTTTCAGGGACCAATGGCAAGAGGAATTAGGTATTGAAATTACAGAGGAAAGGTGGCAGGACTGCATCAAGAATATTTATAACAGCTCAATTAATGCAAGGCACGTTCTTATTCAGTTTAGGGTCGTACATAGACTGCATCTCTCTCCTTCCAAGCTGAACAAAATTTATAGTAACGTATCAGACTTATGTGCTAAATGTTCAAGTGATCGAGGGACATTGTCACATGTTTTTTTGCAGTGTCAAAAACTTCAGGTGTTTTGGGACTCTGTATTTGATTTTCTGAAAAACTCTTTGGGCAGAAATGTCCCGTGTAACCCCCTCACGGTGCTGTTTGGTGTTACAGAACATGACTGGGTTTGCAATAGGAATGAAAAGCATGTAATTTCATTGTGCACTCTGCTAGCTAGAAAGGTTCTCTTTGGACAGATGGGCTTCACTTCTGACTATGTGCTCAACAACTACTTTTTGCACTTCTGGGGGAGTTATGAAACTCTGAGAAAAGTTTGTCGATTGAGCAAGTGGTGTTGGCTTGGCTGGTTCGGTCGGATTAGCATTCAAGTTGAGTGGACTCGTTTGTTCAGTTTCACTTTGGGTTCCATTTGTGACAAGTGGAAAATTGATGCTTGGTGTCTCAGCTGGTTCGGTTTCAGTTTCATTTGTTATCGACTGACTGCAATTTGCAATGTGCTCATTTAAAACTGCTTCAAATGACTGTCCTGTCAGTCTGGCTATTTCTTGCAGTTTGTTGAAGAAACTGTTGGTGGCGCTACTAGTGACTGTTTCCATGTACTCAGTGGACAGGGCTCTGATCTGGCATGTTTCATTTTGACTTCGAAGCGTATGAGGAAGCAAAGGTTCAAGTGCTTCCAGGGCAGCTCCACTCTCGTACTCCACAATAGCATGTTTGTGGTATGGAGACTGCAGATTATCAATTTTTAAGGTTCTCAGTATACGCCCGTACTTTGTCAAAAAGTCAGTTAACTCAGCATCAAGAGCATCATCAGTAAACTTACTAATGATGACTGAGTTTGGGATTTTTATGTTCTCAGTGTTGACTATGTCCATGTTTTTGCCGGTTTTTTTCACTATTTTGGGGTCTGGGTCAAAATAGACGGTTTCAGTTGCAACTTACAACACGTGAAAAGCCGTAGAATAACTCCTGGCAGGCTCGCTAATTCCCTAGTGGGGTAATTACAGGGTAATACCATCTAATAGTGTATCACACAAGAATGGACCAGAAGAATTTGGTAAGGTACGACTGCTGGAGAAATTCACAGCTTAACACTACAGAAATGTAAGTAAAAGACCACAGACCAGAGGATAAGTTTAAATAGCCGGCTTGTATTAGGAAAAAAAAAAAAAAAAAGAATAAGGACATACAACAATGACAACATAAAACATACAATAGCAAACTCACAATTTTGTGTGAATCCCTTTTTGTTAAACCCTTTATTTTCTTCTGCGTTTATTCAGTTTCAGATCTATTTTTAGTTTTACTGGTTGCAACCTTTTAGTTAATTTTCTATTCAAGTTAGTTTTATTCAAGTGGTTCAAGGTACCATAAGCTAACTAGTTTGAATCACATTTGGGTACCTTTTAAGTTGGACAGTTTGTTGACAACAAACACCATTGTAAAATACCCTTTTACAATCATTAGAAAATAAAAATACAAAAAATAGAAATAAAAAGAATTCAGTAAAAGGCTGAATCAAATCTGTATTTCACAGAAAATCGTCTCTTCTCCCTTCACTCTGACTTAGCAGTTCAGTTCAGTCTTTATCCTCTGCAGTGTTGCAGAAGTATGGGTGAATCCTACCAGTTCAGATGAAAACCATGCACCAATCAGCAGAGGGCGTAGCACTTGAGGCAGATGCACAGCTCAGAAGGTCCACGTGGTTCGAAGGCTGGTTCGAGAGCGGCTCGCCATCTTGTTTCAAACACGTCGTCTTCAAAGTTCACTTTAGCTGGATATTTTTCAACCCACACTAAATTGCCTATCATACACAACATAAAATGGGTATGAATACATAAAATAAAAACACTGGGTAGCTCTAAAACAACGATAATGTGCATTTCTGTCCGTAAATGTTGCTTTTTGAAGCAGCACCGCCATCACGTAATGACGGACACGAGCAGAAAGACGGAACAGCGAACAGAGTTTGTGCCTTCATTTAGCTTTTAAATGCACTTTACACCTTCACATTTTACCAAAAACAACATGAATACGCTACCATAGCTTTGCATTTACATGAAATAAAAAGAAAAATACATTTCTCTCACTCACCAAGTCCCGTTTATCACGGTACCAATCTCCGCACTGGAACAGGTTGGAAAGCAAAAATACTTATCCAACAACTTTTAGACTAGTTTTCTGCTCTCCTTTCTTCCTTCCCTGCAGCAGCACCACCTGTATGTGTTCTCACTGCTCTCTATTCTGCAGAAGCTCCGTGTATGTTTCTGCCTGGTCTCCTTTTGTCCTATTTCTTTGCAGCAGCTCCGTGCATGTCTCCCTCGCTTAGCAGGTACATTTCAGGGAAACAATCCGGTTGGCTGATGCTAATCACATGGGTTACGCAGCTGCCTGCTAAATAGGAAGATACACTTTTTTAAAAAATTATTATTAAAGTAGATTGAACAATGAACCCACAAATTCACAGTTTTAAACTTTTAACAAATTCTTATAAATAAATAAAATATGAAAAACGTTTTAAAATATTTAATCATATTTACCTATTTAATAACTCTTTTCACATTTATTTATTTCTTTTTTATTACTGTTGTTTATAACATGCTTTCACTTTGATAAACACTGTTAACCTGGGTTACATTACCATGGCAACATTGTCCGTGAACTAAACCTGGTCGCTGGCAGGTTTTATCAAAGAAATCCTGGGTTTCTACCTGGCTCCGCCCACCTGAACACCGTTTCTTAACACTTTAATGAACCTTAACACTTTTCTCTGAAACACATGAGTAACATCACACACCACAGACGTGTTCACATAATTACTAATGTTGTGTTGCTTTACGACTTTTTTTTTTGTGCAAATGGTAGTTTTCTTTCTAACATTGTAGATGTAGATCATTAAGTGAAAGTCACTGAGAGGTTGATCTGCATTAAAACATTTACTGACATCAGTAAAGTTCTCTGGATAAAGTTCATCAGTAAAGTTCTCTGGATAAAAACCTGTGGATAATATAAAGGAGGAGATGATCATTTAAATAAATCAACTTTTAAGGCTCGATTGTTGTTTTATATTGTTATACAGTTAAGTCTGTAGAGCATACATCTTTAAAGGTATGATGATGAATGCTCTACAGACTTAACTTTTTTTAACTTGTTATTATTTTCATTTAATTCTTTTTTTTGTTTTCCTCTCTTCTCTAAGTTTTATTTGTATGTACTGTGTGTAATAACCAGTACGTAATTGCGTGTAATGTGTACATTATTGGAACGCAATGACGTACTGGTTATGACGTCAGACGTAGTGCGTGTAGTTCACAGTACACGGTGTCGAAACGCAGAGTGAAAGTTCTCTCTGACACTACAACTTCTCTCCAAAGCCTGAGCATTTAAAAAGAAAGATAAACAATGGTAAGACAGGATTTCATTGTCTTCATCTGCTTTATATTCATAATTGAACAAATGATTAGATTTTGCAATAAACAAATTAGCATATGACCAACTGATGTCATGATTAAGTGGTGCCAGGATCCTGATATATTGTTTTCTCTCTGCAGCGTGAGATTATTTCTATTCATGTGGGCCAAGCTGGAGTCCAGATCGGTAATTCCTGCTGGGAACTTTTCTGTCTGGAGCATGGGATTCAGCCAAACGGACAGGTGCTTTCTAACCAGGAATCTGGAGGAGGAGACGACTCCTTCAACACCTTCTTCAGTGAAACTGGGACAGGGAAACGTGTCCCCAGAGCGCTTTATGTAGACCTGGAGCCTACTGTCATCGGTTTGTAATCATATCATTACTCATTATTATATGATTATATCAGAACTATGACTAACAAACTTATAACTATACACAGAATACTTCTTTATACTGGAATCACTGTGAACACATTATCATTTCTTTTAAATATCAAGACAAAACAATGCAATTCTGTGATACAACAAACCCATTGAAAAAATATACAACCTATTTTAAAATTTAAAATTACAATAATACAACATAACACTTACAGGTATAGTGCAAATGTCTCAAGAAACAATAACAACAATGGTGCAAAAATCCAAAAACAATGTAAAACAGTGCAATCAAAAGTTAAAATACAGTATATACAGTTTCAGTTACTTTCCTGTTTGATTTTAGGTTTTGTGTTACTGACTAATCAAATCAAAGAACACAATGTGCAAACAACATAATATAATTACTGTATATAGAATAGAACAAGAATTAGAATAAAATAAATAGAAATATGAGCAGAAGATTAACATATAAAGTTACAGGTTTTTAGTATTAATATTCAATTAGTAGAAAACATGTACAGTGATTGTAAAGGGTGTGTTTCACGTTCATTAAACCTTTTTAAATTATCATTTAAAAAAAAAAGAAATGTGGTGCTATTTGGCCCCCTTCCAGCAGATGGCGCCCTGGGCCTGTGACTAAACATCAGGAAAACTGCACCAATTAAATAAGTCATGTTTTTTTTTAAAAAAAAAAACGTCTATGGATTGAAGATTATTCTGAATTGTGTATTTCATTAGATTATTTTGAAACTACATAACTTTACTGCTTTGATTTTCTCTATAGATGAAGTGCGAACAGGAACGTACCGTCAGCTGTTTCATCCAGATCACCTTATCACAGGAAAAGAGGATGCTGCCAACAACTATGCCCGAGGACACTACACCATTGGGAAAGAGATCATAGAACTTGTTATGGATAGGACTCGTAAAATGGTACAGCTAAAAGAAATGAAAGTTGCAGGAAATAAAACCTAATCTTAAAACTAATAAGGATTTTATTGCTTTTTTTTTTACAGGCGGATCAGTGCACTGGCCTGCAGGGATTTCTCATCTACCACTCCTTTGGTGGAGGCACTGGCTCTGGTTTCACCTCCTTGCTGATGGAGAGGCTCTCTGTTGACTATGGTAAAAAGGCCAAGCTTGAGTTTGCTGTCTACCCATCACCCCAGATTTCCACTGCTGTAGTTGAGCCTTACAACTCCATCCTGACCACCCACACCACCTTGGAGCACTCAGACTGTGCCTTCATGGTGGACAACGAGGCCATCTACGACATCTGCCAGAGGAACCTTGATATTGAGCACCCTTCATACCCTAATCTTAACCGTCTCATGAGCCAGACCGTCTCATCAATCACATCTTCTCTTCGTTTTGATGGAGCTCTGAATGTTGATCTGACAGAGTTTCAGACCAACTTGGTGCCTTACCCTCGTATCCACTTCCCAATGGCCACCTATGCCCCGGTCATCTCTGCTGAGAAAGCCTACCATGAGCAGCTGTCTGTGTCTGAAATCACAAACGCCTGCTTCGAGCCAGCCAATCAGATGGTGAAGTGTGATCCTCGCCATGGTAAATACATGGCCTGCTGTCTGCTGTATCGAGGTGATGTGGCGCCAAAAGACGTCAACGCTGCCATTGCAGCCATTAAGACCAAACGCTCCATCCAGTTTGTCGACTGGTGCCCCACTGGCTTCAAGGTGGGCATCAACTACCAGCCTCCCTCTGTGGTTCCTGGAGGAGACCTGGCCAAAGTGCAGAGGGCCGTTTGCATGCTGAGCAACACCACTGCCATCTCTGAGGCCTGGGCCAGACTAAACCACAAGTTTGACCTCATGTACGCCAAGAGAGCCTTTGTCCACTGGTATGTTGGAGAGGGAATGGAGGAGGGAGAATTCTCAGAGGCCAGAGAGGACATGGCTGCCCTGGAGAAAGATTATGAAGAAGTTGGCGCTGATAGTGTGGAAGATGAGGGAGAGGAAGGAGAAGAATATTAAAGGGCTTGATGTAACTGCACACCCCAAAAGTTTGTCATCAGTCATTGTTCCACCAACTGTTTGCGCTGCAGTGATGAATTAAAACTAATAATAATATATAAATAAATATATATATATATATATATATATATATATATATATATATATATATATATTAATAAATTAAGAACATTTAAACAGTAAATTTACTTCAGAACAGATGATGCACACATGGTAGCTCTGTCAGAACAGGACATGGAACAATGTGCAACACTGAAAGAGGCACGTGTAGAAACACGGAACAAACATTAGTTCCCCCCAGTCTTCCCAACACAGCCGCCCCCAATTGTCAGTCAGGATAATTGTCCATCCCCGGGAAGACTGCCTGGAGTACTATCTTCTTCCTCAGCCAACTGAGGAAGAGGGATCAACCGAACGACCGGACGGGTGTAAATCTTTGATTGCACCTTAATAGAAGCTGTATGTACCCGACCATCTGGAGCAGGAAAAGTCTCAGTCACAATACCCACTGGCCAGGATGCTCTTGGGAACCGTGGGTCAATGATGAGGACCACCTGTCCAACACAGAGCCCCTTCGCCTCAGTCGTCCACTTCTGACGATCTTGTAGGCCCGGAAGGTATTGGCGAGTGAAGGAAGACCAGAAGTTATCGGCAAGCACCTGACTGTGTCTCCATCGGCGCCTCCCCAACAGGTCTTCGTTGTCGTAGAGGGCTTGTGGAAGAGAAGAATCTCTGCGACCCATGAGTAGCATGCTTGGTGTCACGGGATCAGGATCTGCTATGTCTGCCGAGACGTACCCAAGTGGCTTGGCATTCAGGATGCCATCTACTTCGGTGAACAGGGTGCGTAGGACTGGCTCCGGGACAACTTGCTCTTTCAAGATGACTCTTAGAGAAGCCTTCACTGATCTGATCTCCCTCTCCTACATCCCTCCGAAGTGGGGAACCCTCGGGCTTGGCCCAGCCAGCGACCCAACCCTCGGGTTCGGCCCAGCCTGCGACCCAACCCTCGGGTTCGGCCCAGCCTGCGACCCAACCCTCGGGCTCGGCCCAGCCTGCAACCCAACCCTCGGGCTGACCCATACCTGAAATAAACGGAAAAAAAAAATGTTTAACGAACAGTGATATTTAAACATATTTATTTCATTACATTGTAAATATGAAGTTTTTAAAGCTCTTTTTTAACTGAAACATGTTTGTACCTTCCTTTAGACGTACATTTAAACTGTTATATGGTCTCACATACAGAAACACCAAATATTTTTGTTGTTGTTTGTAGAATGTTTTCATTTAACTCCTGATACCTTTCACTGAATCAATTTGAAATACTTTGATGGTCTTGGAAGTGTTCTCCGTGGTGGGTTGGCCTGGGGTGTCATGTCTGGCTGTCATGGGGGGTGGGAGTTGTGGCTGTCTGCACCGGGGTTGATGTAGGGTTGCGTGGCCCCTTAGGATGGTGCTGTCTGCGAGGGGTGGTGCTCACTGTTTCAGCAGGTGGGGGTACTGTGGGCTGCCTGGTGGGGTCTTTCTGTCTACAGGCCAGTGGGTGGGTGTGTCGGGGCGTCCCTGGCTGGGGGCCGCTACATTGCATTGACACGTGCGCCGTTCAGTGTGTCTCCTTCTCGAGGGGGTGGCTGTTGGTGGGGCGTTGTGTGGGTTTTCTCCTTGGTGCCTGGTCGGGGGCCACAGGCAGGTGGATTTTGCAGGAGACTAGGCTTTGGCCTTGCTCTTACATACCTGCTGGTGCGGCCGTCCCTTCTTGGGCGACATTCTAGCGTGCTGCGGTTCACCGTTAACTGGTGTAGCGGTTTGTGTGGGGTTGTGATGGGGCCTGGTCCTGTTCGTGCACCTTGTCGGGCGCTGAGTACTGAGCACTGGCACCACATTCACTAAGATAATATGGAGCCAGTTGCTGGAGGTTTGAATTTCATTACAACAGACTTGTTGACTGTTTGAATAAACCATTCGACCGGCAAAAAGCTGTATTTTGCCAATAAAAACTGGCGACATGGGCTAAAAGAAGTATCCGATGATGGGGAAGGCATTGATGAGGAGTTGTATGCTGTTCGACTGAACCAGGTCAAAGAAGTGAAGGCTCTGCGGCTGCTGAATGCAGAGAAAAGATAAGCGCACCACCACCTACTTGGAAAGCAGAGTCCCAGACTTACGCGGGTCAATGATATGATCATCGACGGACTCCAAATAATACCCTGGCCATACGCTCGAGCGCTGACCAATGATGACGGGGGAGAGCCTGGTGAGATGGATGGTGATTCGAGCGACTTCCTACAGTCCAAGGGAATCTGTAATCACATGGAGGCACCCCACCCTCTGCAAAGGAGGAACTACAACGACGTAATGGTGCGATTCACAAACAGAAATCAGAAAAGCGCACTTCTGAAATGAGGAAGGAAGTTAAAGGGAACAGAGGTTTTCATTCTGCCACTCTCATTGACAATATTTTTACCAATGGCATTGATAAAAAAACAATAAGCAGATTGTTAATCAATGTTAAAAACCACTATTTGCCAGTGTTGACAGTTTATGAGAGCATTACACACTAAAAAGCGAATTACTGCAGTATAATTGGGATATAATATGTCGAGAAAAAGTATATAATGAGTTTTAGGAACATTTTACTCATTATATGACAAAATTTGTCCAATTCAGACATACAACAGACAGCTAGACTAAAAAAAACAATTATCGATGAAAATGCAGGAGATATATAGCATTATTGAGGGTAAAATGTACCTTAATTTAACTCCAATTCATAAAACTAGGCAAAGTTTTTGTTTCAGGTAGTGTGTTGACACTATGGAACAGGTTCACCATTAAGTTAAAGCAGAGTCCAAATATTAAACATTTCAAAAGAAGGCACAACAACAATTTTTAAAAGGTACAGACATGAGGGAGGTGTTGGATAGCATTGAGTGTTAAGAGGACACTGTTTCATGTATATACAGTATATATATATATATATATATATATATATATATATATATATATATATATATATATATATATATATATACTATTGTTCAATTGTTTTGTATTTGGTATGTTGTTGTATTATTATTATCTTATATTTTATACTATTATTTTTCTTTATTTGTTTTTCAAGGGCTTAACGGGCAACCTGGGACGATATTTTGTGATATACATGCTATGCACTTATATACATACTGTATATATATTACATACTGTCTTAGTACAATGAAGATTGCCACTGTAATTCATTAGTTTAGATTAGAAGAAGGAGCAGTAGTTTATAAGTTACACTTCTGTATTTGATGTTTTATGTTCAAATTTATGCTCTTTTTCCCCCATTTTAATTATTTTGTTTGCATATTCAAAAATAAACAATTCAATTCAATTTAATTCCCCTTATAAACTTTAGTTTATCCTTCCTTCAGGAGGGCTAATGATGGTCACAATAAAGCAAAAATAATAAATGTATTTGTTTTTTTCTTGGAAGATTAAAACATTCATAGCTGTGCAAAAAGATTGCACTATGTAGTGATAAACTTTGACAACATATACAGATAAAACATAAATAAACATTTAATTTGTGCAGTGATGGATGTTTAGCACTGCTATTTATTATTTTTTAAAGGAATTTATTTATTGATTATTTATTTTCTATTTTGATATGGACAGCACAATGACATTGGACAATTTTTAATTGTTTTAACGTGTGCTAATTTGTAACACTTGTCCACAGGAGGATTTTGAAAAACAAATTAAATAAGAGGGAAAAAATAAGCTATTTAAATTTAAATAAGGAGACATTTTAAGAAAGTGATCAATGTAGGAAATAAAGTTTGTATCTGTAAATAAATGAAGTAAATATTCAAGCACAAACAATGCAAACAGTATCCATGGTAACTACATTTCACCCACCTCATTGGCTGCTTCAAAAACAAACCAAAACAAACAGTTCAGTATCAATTTTATCTAGAAAAATATGAAGTGAAACTCGACTTTAAATTATTTATGAACTAAAGTACAAATTTACATTAAATCTACCTCAGTCAGTACAGGACTTAAATAAATCTTTTTTTTTATTTTTTTTTTTAAATAATTACACCTCAGCAAAACAGTCGGAACAGCCCAAATAATCACTAAAAGTGTCACATCAGAGTAAAATTATTACAAAAGTCAAAGTAACACATGACAAATCAGCATTTCTTGATTTTCGTTATGTTAAAACCATTTTCTGTCGGCCTATAATATAAAATATAAACGTCTCAGGCCCCGAACCTGATTTAGACAGACCTATAGATTATAAATCATAATATATGTTTAACTTTTCAGTGCTAAAATGATGAAATAAGGCCTATCAGGTGAGAATAATTCAAACGTGTCTTACCTTGAGCCATGCGCAGGGCCATGGTTCACTTTTCTGGTCTCGTCGTCTTATAAGTCCTTTTTCTGAAGTTCTGGTCCTGGTCTGAAGTTCTTCTTCTGGTCGTGTAGAGGTCTTCTGATGACTTTTCTCAGTGTTTTGTAGAGTTTTTCTCTCCTTTCTCAGCTCAAAGATGCTCACAGATGCTCACAGCTCTCCTCTCAACGTCTCTCGCTGCTCGCTAAGAACGTTGAAGTTCAGCAGGTGAATTTAAATGCCGCATCCAACTCGTTTCCATGGCTACGACGTCACGCAACTTGACGTAAAAACTTAAAAAAAAACACTTTTCAAGATACACAGTCTATTTTTGTGTTTATTTGTGAGCAATACATAAATAATGGCTATCTTAACGTTTTATATGAACTATAAAAATAAAATAATTTACGTAAGGTGAAATGTTCAGTTTTACGACGCACGTGACCACTTTTCACGTTCTGTCTGTTGCGTAAAATTCATAGCAATGTCCCGATTTCCCACAGACCCTGAACGCACCACTGAGATCACGTTCGGCCAGTGTTTTTCTATGGAGGACCAAACCTGCCATAATTAAAAAAATAAAAGAATAAAGGTAAAAAAATTTAAAAGTTTTATATGTATAAAATACATGATTAAATGAATACAAGTTAAAAAAAAAAAAGTATCTAAATTATATTTGTTTTTTTATCTATTTCATTTAATTTTTTTAACAATATTTTTTGCATGCATTTATTCAATGATGTTTTTATATTTTAAATCATATTTTTACTTTTGTTTTTTTCCCCACTTATATTTATTTATTTGTATTTCATTTAAAATTTTCCTTTGTAATTGTTTTTAAACGTGTATTTATTTATTCATTTAATTTTAACTTCGGCAGGTTTGTTCCCCCGCATTTTTCAACATTGGGGTCGTGACCTTAGTTGTGCTCGCTTGGAGTTTAAATGGAGTTGCCTGAAATGTCTAGCAATTGATAAAATAAATAAATAAAATAAAACAATAAATAATAATAAAAAAATTACAAATTAAAATCTTATACAACTTTATTCTATACTTTCACTATGTCAAATATAAATATGGTTATAATAATAATAATAATAATAATAATAATAATAATAATAATATTCAATATAAAAATTTCTGAGATGGCACAACTTGTTACTAACTCTCACAAAAAGGGATTTGTACCATGAAAACAGCAATTTAATGTCTGCTTAGCTAAACAAAAGAAGCACTTACCATTACATTTGATTAGTTCTTTAGTGTTTGTTAAATGTACCTCATGATGCTCAAATGTTACAATTAACAGACATGTGTTTTTGTTAATAATAAAGGTGTTGTTGTAGATTTGTTTTTGTTATATAAAACACTTATATTAATAAATGAAGCTGAGTTATTAAATGTTAAATATTGAGCCTTTTGCACAGCTCTTTGTTCATTCTGTGAATAATGGGGACTTGGTTGGTTTGATGAGGTTTAGTCGGTTTTGTCCCTTTTTTGTGTGAATGTGAGTGTGAATGGGTGAATGAGCTGATATGTAAAGTGCTTTGAGAATTTCATTGTAGGGATAAAGCTCTATATAAATCAAGTACATTTACCATTTAAATAATAAACACAAACACAGTTGTTGTACATGCTGACACCAGTGTAGACAAAATAAGTTATAGTTAACATTGGAGCATGTTAATAATAATTGTTGCTATGTTGTGTATATAATCTTTGTAACTATAAATATAGAACTATCTGACACCACTTTCAGGTGGTGCTTTTATTTTTTACATATATTACAAAGCTGTAACAATAACATTTATTTTATACAATACAATAATCATGTTATTGTATGGACTGTGGTCTAGGTCAATGAATAAACTGAGTTTTTCATAATTAATGAGTAAATTGATTGATAACCTTATTTATTTAAACTACTGTGGTTTCTCCCAGTCTATGTTAAACTAAAACATTCCCTTTAATACAGTGTGACTATAGAAGGTGATTTTATGTCTGTCTAAAATAATACAGTGAGCAGGTTACACGTATTCTATCATTTTCTGTCTTTATTTGCATGTTTGGTGTTGAAGTAATCCAAAAGTAATCAGTTACATTACTTTAATATAGTGATACTTAGAGTAAGTTACTGATTCTATTTTTTAACAGGTAACTTGTAATTGTACCAAATTACTTTGTAAAACTAACCCTCCCATCACTGTGTATAAGTCCCACCCCTAAAAAATTAATCTAATTAACTTGGGGCTTTGTAATTAATAATTTAAATTAATCACATTTTAAATGCATAACTATATTTGCCCTAAAAAGCAACACTTCTCAATCTAAATGGATTTTAGTGAATGAATGAATCAAATAATAAACACAGACAGAAATACAGTAAACTCAAACAATTTTAATGTCACAATTGTGGAAAAATGTAACAAATCTAAGTAAAAGTGCCATTTTAATTACATTATGTACTTTTCACAGCAGTGTTGGCTTGAAATGGTGAAAAAAAACAAATCAACATAAAGTAGGTTTTTTTTTTTAATTCAAGTAAAATTTGAAATATAAACAGTCATTTGGCCTAAATCTCTTTGGAACTCCAAGTACTAAATAACAGTACTAGATAAACATTGTAGTGCAAAAAATAACACCCATCAGCCTCACAACACCTTCAGGCCTATTTCTTCTCCTTCAGCTCAGACAAACTAGCCAGTTCACATTATCAGAGCTCAAGGAAGATATTTTTTGTCACTATGTGACCTGAAAGTGAGAACAGCCTCACACATGGGACAGAAGTGGCAGGGCTAGTCAGAAAGTTGTGGGCCAGGACAGACTGCTGTGGGTGGGTCCCTGCTCGACTGTGTAGGAGGATGAGCTTGGACAAGGAGTAATAAGATTTATAATATTAATTGTTATTAATACAGCAATTTGCCAAGAGGTGCCACCTGAAATTGAGTTCAAGTGATTCAGATCACTTACTTAGTTATTAATACCTTGTCATCCAGGGTTGTGAACTCGTGTCAAGACTTTCTACTCTCCATATAACAAACCTTATGATTGTAATATTTTCATAAACCACAGACAACTTCTCAAAGTATAAACATTTATTAATCATAACAAGTTAAAACCTACTAACACAATAAAGCTAAAAGAGTACTACGCTCACTAAACTAAGGGTAAATGTATTCACACTTTAAAGGTAAAAGCTTAGTAGAGAAAGAAAGGAGGGAGGAGAGAAAAGTTGCATGATTTGTGTGTGTGTGTGTGCGTGTGTGCGTGTGCGTGTGTGTGTGTGAGCTATAATAAGATCAGTATAGAATAATGTGGCTGCAATTATGTTTGGCCAGATTAGAATTTGAGATCCAGAGGACCTCGGTTCTGATGGGTCCGTGGTCGGTGATCCTTCTCTGGTGGCAGAGTGGTGGTCTGGTGAGAGGAGTCTGAAGCAGCAAAGCGTGGCTCTGGACCGCTGGAGTGTGTCCGAAAGGGTCCTTTTCTGGACCTGGTTCTGGCCTGTGTTAGGCTGGTCGGTTGTGTTCCTTGTTTAGCACGTTTCACAGCTCGTTCAGTCAGCAGGTTTCCACTGGTTCTGACCTGTGTTAGGTCTGTCTGGCCTTTGTTCAGCGTGTGCAGGCTTTGTTCTTGTAGTTCAGTGTTCAGCTCCTTCAGGCGTGGTTCTTGGTTGTTGGTTCAGCTCCTTCAGGCGTGGTTCTTGGTTGTTGGTTCAGCTCCTTCAGGCGTGGTTCTTGGTTCTTGGTTCTTGGTTCTTGGTTCAGCATCTTCAGTTGAAACAGGAGGTTTTATCTCTGGGAAGCGCAAGCTTGTTTAAAAGGTCTAATGAAAGAAAACACTTTGTTACAAAGAAAATAAAAGATTAAAGAAGACGTACATAACACTGCAGTGGGTATCTTAGCGGCCAGCACCAAAATCCAATGATTTGAATTTTGCGCTTCGGTTTTATCGCGGTCTACGCGATTCTATTGGTCGACGTGTTTTCGGGAGCCAATTAGATTGCTTGGGATGTTCTGTGGGTTGTGGCAATCATGTAAGTGTGATAAGGAATGAATGCATGAGAAATCCTTTGGAACAAGAAATATGAATATAACTCAGAAACCAGTTAGATTATAACTTTCCAAACTAGACAAAAGCAGAGATCATATTTTCATGTTTATTGTGGCACCAAACATGATATACTTTATGCAACGTTAATGAGAGATATTCCTTAGGAACACTTTTACTGTAAAACAATTATATGATCTTATTCTAAGGTTGTCCTTGACTTCCTGTGAATAAAACAGTTATTGACAGTATAGAAAAATACATTTCAAACTTTTATCAGAAATTTGTGTCCGTTTTTGGAATGTTTCATTGTTAATTCTTGGAGAACAGTATAGCACAAAGCAAAGATTCTGCCATGTGCTCACAGCAGGGAGAAGGACAAACAGTCGTAAATTCCTGTTCTTAGCTCTTTGTCTCTGTATGTGAGGGGAAAAAGTGGGAAACTCTTCCTGACCAAATGGTCAAGAAGTGTGCTGTGGTATCTGTCAGACATGACCTCACACTTCTATTCTATTCTATTTTTTTTTTTTGTTGTTGTTGCAATGCCTCCCTCTAATGATATTAATCATTTGTAATTTGACCGTGTTACTAATATGTTTAAATTGATTTTCATTTACTTGTGTGTTATTTTATAATTGGATGTGAAACTCTTTTGTCAAAATTAAATAAAATGTCAAAAAAGTAGAGAGAAATCTGAGGTATTTATTTAATTTCAATAATTTAACATGCATAGCTGTCATCAAAAAATTGCACTACATGTAGTTTTACCTTCAACAGCATGTGCAAACAAGGTGGGAGGAAAAAGACAATATTGGGATATATATATGGGAGCCCTGATACACCATATTTGTTATTGTGCAATATTTTTTTATAATATATATAATATAATAATATTTTTTTTCCCTTAAATGTACCCTTTTATTGTTCTGTGCTTTTGAAGAAGTTGGAAGTTGAGTTCATTATCCTTATTGAGTTTGTAATCTTGCAAATATTTTTGTAAAAGTTACAAACAATAAATAAAAAACAACACCCAGTGTTTGTTTTGTTTTTTTTGCTTATGCATTTCATGTGTTTCAGCGTACGCCACCTGAAGTGATCTTACCTACGCACAGTTTCATAAATGTTGGGAGAGTATGGAGGCTATATTAAATAATTGTTTATGTTTCTTTAATGGTGTTTTACGACGTTGATTTTGGTAGATGGCTAAAAGCTTGTTCATGTGGATCTGAATTTTATGTTTTGATGAGCGCATTGAGATGACTTTGTTGTAAATTATGCTTTATAAATAAAGTTGAATTGAATTGAATTGAATTAACACTTGTCAGCAGAAACATATGAAATTGTCATTGGTGTTGACATTGGTGGTCACGATTTGGAACGCCCTGCTTACCCTACCCTAGTGCTCACGGCACGTCACTGAGAGCCTGTGTTTGTTAATGTGCACGCAGCAGCCTCCGTTTGGGTACTGTAAGTGACACTGTGTTGTTGCTGCTGCTGCTAGAATGGTGTGTGCACATAGAACAGACCTGGGCATTTTACGGCCAGTGGGCCACATGCGGCTGACTGACCGGCCCGCGTAAGTTTCATAAGAAATGACAAAATAAACAATTTTTTTTATTTTACCTCATGAGTGTGCATTGCTTTTATTTTGTAGCTTTTGTTTTTTGACGTCGCGCAATGGTACGTAAGCAGTAGTGGAACAAATCAGCGCTTCAGCACCACGGAGAGTGACCGCTTTATTTTGACACTTTATTTATTTCAACTCAGAGCCTGTATAAGTAGCTATAAAGTTTAGTAAAACTGGCACAGTGGCCCACATGTTCACAAACACAATTTCAATATGAAGTACTAGAAGCCCACTGCATATCAGTCCATTTACAGCTTTTTATGGTCACTTTTTACTGGATCCAGACTGAGATACCGCTCCATCCACTCCTCGTGCACCATTGCCTCAGCAGTCCTCCGGTTGTTTTGCACCGAGCCTGCACACGCATGCACCTAACTTAGTATGACGCATTTCACCCCCAAAATGTCGACTAAAAAGAGAAAGGTAGATGCTGAATGCAGGGTTTTCAACAAGATATGGACTGCCAAGTATTTATTTACCAAAGTCAAACGTAAAGCGGTGTGTTTGGTTTGCGGGGACCAGATTGCTGTGTTCAAGGATTACAATTTGAGTCGACATTACAAGACGAAACATTCAGAGAAATATAAAAACTTAAATGATGGTGAAATGGTGCGGATATCGGAAAATTTGGTAGCGACGTTCCAAAAGCAACAAGAGGAGCACGAAACTGAACATGGTGACATCAGCTATCACACAACTATCCGATGGCTCAGCCTGGGCAAAGTGCTAAAAAGAGTCTGGGATCTGAAAGCAGAGATCCGAGCGTTTTGTGAGAAGAAAGGCAAAGACATCTCAGATGAGAAATGGCTGACAAATTTTGCATTTGCTGTTGACGTGACTGCACTGATGACTGCACTGAACACCAAACTGCAAGGCAAGGGCCTTTTTGTCCATGAAATGCACAACCTGGTGAAGGCTTTCATGGCCAAGTTACAGTTTCTTTCAAGGCAACTGGAGAGCAACAATCTCACTCACATGCAAACCCTGAAGGAAGTCACACCATCAGATGATCACCTCCGCAGGTACTCATCTATGTTAGGAGCACCGCATGGCGAGTTTTCGAGGCGATTTGAAGATCTCAGAACAATGGAGAGTGAGATGCACTTGATTTCCTCACCATTTACCTGCAATGTGGATGATGCACCAAGTGATGTCCAGCTGGAACTCATTGACCTGCAGTCTGATGCAGAGCACTTCAAGTCACAACCACTGCTGGATTTCTACTCTGCTCTTAAGCAAGAGAGGTTTCCAAACATGAGGAGACATGCTCAGAAGATTTTGTGCTCTTTGGCTCTAGCTACATAAGTGAGCAAACATTCTCAGTGATGAAGTTTAACAAGTCCAGGTACAGATCCTCTCTCACTGATGATCATCTGTCAGCTGTGCTTTGCATCTCCACCTCAGACATTCAAGCTGACTTTGATGCACTTGTTAAAGACCAACAGAGACTAGATTTCTCTCACTTAATAAGAAAAAAGAACTGGAAAAAAACACACAATGAGTGTGAATGTGATTAACCAACAAATGTAGGCACCTAATTGTTCCAATATGTCATACAATGTCATACTGAATGTGGCTGAAAATGGTCACTAATATAGTGACTCAAAAACTGTACAAATGTTCACATTTTGTTAACCATTGTTTTGGGAAGTTTTAGTGAATAAATGTCATTTTTTTCTCTCTTTTATTGCTCAATTGTAACATATATTCTTACCAGTCATTCCAGCTTATCAAAACAATGTTATTTACTGCTTTATATAAAGAAACACAATTAATGTTATGCAGATTTCAGTTCAGTTTTGGTCCGGCCCTCCATAATATTTTCTTATTCTCACGTGGCCCCATGTAAAAAACAATTGTCCACCCCTGACATAGAGAGAAAGAAGCGCTGCAGTAATATGCTATTAACAGAGCATGTTATATTACTGTGATGTTGCTGTTGGACTAAAGTTAGCTTGTTAGCTCCTCTGAGGGAGGGACTTTGGAAGTTTGGAGGCAGGGCAAGAGAGCAGAGGGGAGGGATTGGGAGAGAGGGATCTCAGAGGTGTGCACGGCACCTTTAAGGAGATGGAGATGTTCTTTAGGTGGTGGAAGGCTGTTTTTGATTTTGATTTAATCTAACTGCTGAATGTCAAATCTGAGTCAATCAGAACAATCATGGTTCTAGCGTTTTTCCACCTGTTCTTTGATCACCACCAGTTTAAGTCAATTATTATATAAAATGAGATGTAGCGGCTCTTAAACTATAACACGGAAGAAGAACCTGGAACAAGAACAAATGAATACATATTTACATGTTTATTTGTTTCAAAAAATCATTGTGAAAATCCAAAAAAATGATCTAAAACAAACTATTGAATATATGTATTTACAAGAACAAGCATTTAGCGTTTGAAAAAGAAAGTCTTGATTCTTTTGAAATGTTTTTGAATCCTCTTCTTCAAAGAACCAAAACAGCCGGTAACTCCATCTGAAGACTGATCCAGAACGTCATCATTTAAATGAGGAGTGGGAGCAGACACCAAGTCCAAGTCAGTCAGAGGAGGGAGACTATCAGCTTCTGCAGTGGCCAAATTCAGTGTGTCACTATCTGATGACTTGGATGCAGAGGCATCATCTAGAACACACTTTTCATCTGATGCATGGCAGGAGGTCTCATTAGCCTGTAATGAGGGTTGATGGTGTCTGCTGGTCTCCTGCTGGTTGAGGTGGGATGTGCTGAAGAAAGGGTGGAACTGAGCCTGACAGGGAGAGATCCTTTCATTTCCATCCAAGCAGAGAAGCTGCTTCAGCAGGTCCACAAAGGCTTCTCTGTCCTCAACCTCACCACTTTCTTCTCCTGGATGAACCTGCATTTCAATACAAAAGACTGGTCATTACATAAGCTCACACATCAGGCATATCGGTAAGTAGTTTATGGTCAAGATATCTCAATAACTTCTTGACAGTCAAGATTTAATCAGGACAGTGACATTTATTGACATTTATGTGAACATGTGAATAAATGTTGGATTACAAGTTTGCAGCTATAATTTTATGTGTAAACATCAGTCTATACATTTTTTCTTGTCATTTGTGACATTAAAATTTTTTCACGTGTAGATTTTTTATACACAAGCCACTTTCAAGTCTAAAGTCCCTATCTACAGTATAAAAACCCTGTTTCTCATTGAGTCTTTTTTACCTGCTGCAGCTGAAGCATCAGAACACAGAAAAGTGGACATTTTACACTCAACTTCTTTAAAAGTCACAAAAACTGTCTTGACATTAAATAATAACAATCAACTAGAAAAAATCTAAACATAAATATAAACAGTAGTTAGACTAACATGTGCAAAACTTAATAAAATAATATAACAAGATAACAGTAACAAGATAATAATAATAATAATAGTAATAATAATAATAATAATAATAATAATAATAATAATAATAATAATAATAATAATAATAATAACGAGAACTACAAGCAGTTATGAAAGGGGGCCAGGCCTTCCCTTGCGACTCGGACCCCAGGTTTTGCGGAGCCCCTGAAAGTACGTCACGAATGATGACAGGCTCATGGCGAGTGTCAGGACACAGGCCAACGTGCCATTTGCTGTGAACAGGTGGATATGAAGTTTTGGAAGATGTGATTTAAAGTGTGAAAGTTACAGACCAAAATGCATTTGCACCTATTATAGCGCCACCTCGTGGTACACTTTGTGGTATGGGTGATCTGTGTGCTCTTCTATAGTTACCCTGTAAATTTCACAGCCCTCAACATAATACTTCAGCTGAAATAAAGGTTTGTTTATTTATATGTTATGTAGTAATAAGCAGTGTTTGGAATAACGGCGTTTAAAATAACGGCGTTAGGTAACAGCGTTTGTTTTTCAGAAACGGGGTAATCTAACTTATTACTTTTTATGCCGTTACAACGCTGTTATCGTTACTGAACGTTAAATGCGGTGAATTACATGTATTGATTAAATGAACTGTGATCCGAAAGCATCCCTGGCTTCTTACTCAATGTAGTGAGCAGGTGGGTTAAAAACAAGGTGAGCGATTATGATTGGCTAAGGCGACGTGCCAGCACTTGCGACACACACACACACACACACACACACTGCAGATTGGATGAAGCAGCAGAGATGGTGAGCGTGGAGCAGTCTGATGAAAAGTTGTCATTTTTAAGGTGACGATACAAACACTACTTTAAATTAATTGTGGTCAAAGGCAAGAACGTGCATGTGAAGTGTTCTTTATATCCAGGAGTGAAGACTTTGTCAACATCCGCTGTAAGCAACTCAAAATTAATGAAGCACCTCACGACACATGCATCTAAAAAAATCTGAATTATTTGACGTATAGCAACTTTTTTTTTTTTTTTTTAACAGTAATGCAAATAGTTACTTTCCTTGGTAATGAGTTACTTTTATTACAGAGTAATTCAGTTACTAACGCAGTTACTTTTTGGAACAAGTAGTGAGTAACTATAACTAATTACTTTTTTAAAGTAACGTTCCCAGCACTGGTAATAAGCCACGCCCACTTTGACCAACTGCGATTAACTTCGAGATACGGCCCCAGGAGCGTCCCAAGGTCATACCCACCTAATTTGGTAAAAATTGGTCTTGCCATTTAAGAGATATAAATTTCCCATATTTGCAGCGCCCCCTAGTGGCATAACTTATTAAAACTTTGCTTGTACCCTTGCAGTCACATGACAACCAAGGATCTCAGATTTGGTGTTGTTAGCATTTATTTTGACCGAGATATGCAACAGTTTTTATAGCTTTGCATATTTTTATAGCTAGCTAGAAAATTTTACTCAGTAATTATTCGCGCATATTTTGATCCAACAAAATGATTTTATCAACTTTAGATCAGGTCCAACTGAAGACTCTACGTGCCAAGTTTCATGGGGATTAAACAAAACCCCAAGGAGGAATTTGAAAAAGTAGGTTTTTGATATGTCGTGACTTACAAAGAGCAATGTGCTGTGGGAGTGGGCGTGGCCTATGTCAGAAGATGCGACTCTATGTAGGGAACATGTGGATATGAATTTTTTTAAAGATGTGAATTAAATTGTGAAAGTTAAAGGCCAAAATGTTTTTGCAATTATAGCGCCACCTCGTGACGCTATAATTGGTATGGGTGGTCTGTGTAGTCGTCTATATCAACCCTGTAAAATTCACTGCCCTCAACATAATAATTCAGCAGAAATAAATGTTTGTTTATTTATGTGTTATTATGTCATTAGCCACGCCCACTTTGACCAATCGTGAATAACTTTGAGATATCGCCTCAGGAAGGACCCAAGATCATCCCCTCCAAATTTGGTAACAATTGGTCGTGCCAATTAAGAGATATAAATATTCGTTATTTGTAGCGCCCCCTAGTGGTCTACATCATTCAAATTTGACGCATACCCTCACAGTCACATGCCAACTAAGGAACTCAGATTTGGTGTTGTTAGCATTTATTTTGACTGAGATATGCGCCAATTTGCATTTTTATAGCCAGCTAGAAAACTTTACCCGAACAAACTCATAGAGTTAACTGGAGATTACGTCCAACTGAAGACTCTACGTGCCAAGTTTCACGCTGATTGGACAAAACCCCAAGGAGGAGTTCGAAAAAGTAGGTTTTTCAGGTTTTGCGATTTTGCTCCGAGAAAAGTTTAGGCGGAAATGGGCGTGGCCTAGCCAAGGTGATTCAGTGCTATTCAAGGAATCTGTGGATATGAAGGTTTTAAATTTGCAACAAACGGTGTGGGAATTATTGGCCAAAACGCTTTGACCTTTGTTAGAGCGCCACCTGCTGGCGGATATATGTGAATTTTTGCGTCCAAGGTCCTCTGGGGGTTTTGGACCCAACCACCAAAGGGCACCGCCCTACCTAGCACGGTTTAGCCTGCAGCACTACTTTTACCCAAGGAAACATAATAAATATAATAATAATAATAATAAAAATCCTTACGATTACAATAGGGTTCCTAGCACCGCTGGTCCTAGGCCCCACGGGCTTGGCCCCCTAATAAGTTACCCATTAAGTGGTGGGATCATCAGCTCTAATTTACAGTATCCTTCGCTTCCATTTTCTTTATGTAAGTGAGAAAAGGTTGCCAGCTAGTATAAAATTTCTGGCCACTGCCCCTTGTGGTGTATCGTATTTACTCATATTTCAAGAAATGAACAATATCAATCAATCAATCTTTATTTGTATAGCGCCAAATCATAACCAATGGAATCTCAAGGCACTTTACAGTAGAGCAGTCTTAAGGACGGACTCTTCATTTTATGGATACACACATATGCATATATACGTATATACACATACATATGTATCCCACACCCAACATGAATTCATCATGGCGGCAAGGAAAACCTTCTGTTAAGCAGCAGGAACCTTGTGTGGATCCCATTCCTATGATGAACAGCCATCATTTAATATCATTTAGCCATGATTGAAACTCGGAGGATGTTTGTCCTTCCATTTAAACATTATCAGTCGGCGTGCCAAAAGAGAACCAAAAGCAACCATAGTTTTGGCCCGACGACTGAGATGCAAGTCAGGTGGTGTGACCCCAAATATTGCCGCTATGGGTGTGGGTTTTAATGACGTTTTTATGACATCTGTAAATGTTGAAAATATCAGTTTCCAAAACCCATCCAGTTTTGCGCAGGACCAAAACATGTGTGTAAGAG
Source organism: Gouania willdenowi (assembly GCF_900634775.1). Lineage (NCBI taxonomy): Eukaryota > Metazoa > Chordata > Actinopteri > Blenniiformes > Gobiesocidae > Gouania > Gouania willdenowi. The sequence continues at coordinate 326,689 of NW_021144938.1, read as the reverse complement.
TGCCTGGTGCTTGCCGACAACGGTCACACAAGGGATCAATAGCAGGAAACATTTTAGACGTTTAGACATTTGTTTAAGACGGCGTGTCTTAAACAAATGGAAGAAGAGTGTATATTTCCCACAGCTCCCACAGTCCTAACCCCAATTCTTCCTCCAAACAGTTTTTCAACCTGATCAAAGGTTTCAAGTCGTGAGTGTTAATTAAAGAATAAACAAGTCCAATCGAGCCTTTATAAGATGGGTTCAGTTTCAAAATCGAGTCTAGGAGAGAGCAGGTCGGTGTGGATGGAAAAGAGGACATAAATGTTGATACAAAATTACGAATCTGAAGATATCTGAAGAAATGTGACCTTGGAATATTGAATTTTGATGTCAATTGATCAAAAGATGCAAAAGTGTCGTTAATAAACATATTTCCAATTGTTGTGGCTCCTCCTTTAACCCAGACATTGAACGCTTTGTCCATGATTTATGGTTTGAAGAGATGTTTTTTTGTTATAGGGGCGTGGATTGAAATATCTTTTAATGAAAAAACTCTTAGAAATTGCGTCCATATCTTAAAAGAGTGTTTAATTATTGGATTTGAAGAATATTCAGAAATAAGTTTAAGTAAAGGAAGATCTGTATTAAGCAATGCATCTAAAGAGGTAGAATGACAGGACAAATGTTCCAATTGAAGCCATTTAGGGGTTGAATCAGAGTTTTGGGATCATTTCCAGTAGAGTATATTTCATATGTTGGCAGCCCAGTAGTAATATTGAAAGTTATTGTGGGAAAATCCACCATTTTGACAATGGCGTTGTAACATATTTTTATGTATTCTAGGTGTTTTCTTTTTTTTAATTTTTTTAAAAGGATTTTTTTGGCTCTAGTGGCCTTTATATGACAGTTGCTTGACAGGAAGGGGGTGAGAGAGAGCAGGGAATGACACGCAGGAAGGGGTCCCAGGCCGGGAATCGAGCCTGGACCCGCTGCAGGTGAGGAACTACAGCCTCCGTACATGGGGCGGGCGCTCAACCCACTGAGCTACACACCGCCCCCTAGGTGTTTTCTTATTCCAAATGAACTCCGATATTAGTTTATCAATTGATGTGAAAAAAGATCTTGACAGGAACAGAGGAATGCTCTGAAAAACATACAAAAATGTAGGCAGCACATTCATTTTAATTACATTGATTCTACCTCCTAATGATAAAGGCAGCAGACCCCACCGTTCCAAGTCTTGTTTTAAATGACACAATAATGGGAGGAAATTAGCTTTGAAAATGTCATTAAAATCATGTGTGATCCAGATTCCTAGATATTTAAATTTTCATGTGTTAGCTTTCAGGGAAAAAAGGTCAAAATTAATCAATTTGGCAGTAGTATTAAGTGGCATGATTTCACTTTTTTGTAAATTAACTTTGAACCCTGATATTTTGCCAAATTCTCCCAATGTGTTCAGTATGATCGGTAATTATATTTTAATTTACTACTTTGTATGCACTCATTTCATAATACAGATGTGAACTCTATACCTAAAAACAGTTCTTAAAAAAAACAAAACAAACTATTCTCAAAAAAAATTACAAAGGCTATAGGACAACAAAACAGAAACAGCGAAAGAGAAAATTGAGCGCTTTCTTGTACGGGAACCACTGCCATAGTGAGACATCTCACTTCTATTACTCAGAGAACCAGGGTTATGTAAATAACCTATAGTTTTAAAGAGTAGATATCACACCTTATGGTTCACATGTATTTTATTAAAAATAAAACAGTCGATACAACAAATAAATAGTACATGCATGTAGAGTGTGACCGTGTTATACTAGGCCTTTCTGGTCTTCGTGGGAATGCTGGTGGAAGACAAAAGAGACCGCTGCATCCCAGGAGGCCTTCAGCACCTGGTCCCTCAGGCCTCTCCTGTCAAAGCAGTGGTTCCACTGGGAATAGTTACTGGTACAGTCTGAACCATCAGCAGGAGGCTGGACCTGTCTGCCATTCACACACCGACGACAGCGAAACCTTACAGCGACACAGGAGAGAAAAAGACCAGCATGATCAAAAGATGAGACCCTACACTTTGTTTAACATTAACAATATATTAAATTCTATACAGTTAAAATAGTAATTGAACAATATTACGAGTTAATGGATTTGAAGGTGAAAAAAATTACTTGAATTTGATAACTCATGATCATGTGATGTCACATACTAATTGCTAATTTCTTGCAACATGTCAAGCATGCATGTTAAGCTGCCATGTTGGGAATTAAATAAACCTTTCCCCACAAAGTCTTCCAGAATACTATTTTTGTTAGTTATATTACCAGGGATTTAAACCTTAAGGTTAGCCACAGGTGTAGGGAAAGTTGATGGTCAGTAGATGTTGTAGGAGGTGAAGTAGGAAGGTGGCAGAGTTATTGCACAATGTGATTTATGTTTAAGTAAGTTAACAAATTGTTTTATCAGAATTGTATTTGAAGTTAATGTCATTAATCCTTAAAACCCTCTGTAAAACGTGACAATTCATTTTTAAATATAATTTTTAAAGCTACAGGGAGACATTCCAAAAGAGTCAAAAAGACACATGAAGCTCTAGAGCCACAGGTTACAGACCCCTGCCCTAACCCAAGAAATACCAACATATACCAAATGTGTCAGAATTCAGTAAATGACACTTAATGACAGTCTTCATGACATCTCATTCATGCTAATGTCATAAGAATGACATTAATGATAGCGTAAGGTCAGCCTTATACATGAAACTACAAATTAACAAATAATCTAAATTTCATTTTGTGCTTTCGCTTTTTAATTTTACTTACCTCATTGATTCATGTTATTGTTTTTATCTTTTTTTGTAAAGTGTGCCTGATTGTTATGAAAGGAGATTTTAAATAAAATGTATTATTATTATTAATAATAAGATAATGAACAATTGTTATTAATTCCTGGTGCAAGAAGTGACTTTCTTATCATTTCTAAATTTGAGAAAAATATCTATCATTATCATTACACAGTAATTAGTAGAATCGTTTAACTACATATGATGCAAACAATAATAACATTGTAAACTACAATATTTGCATTTCCTGAATAAAATACAAGTGAGGATGCAGGTGCTGGTCCACGTCACACTGCATTAGCTTAACATTAGCTAGCATTAGACTAGCATTATCATTAACCTAACAATAACACTAACCTTGCATTAGCCTAGCATTAGCACTATCCTAGCATTAACATTAGCCTAACAATAGCATTAATCTAACATTAACACAAAGTTAGCATTTGCATTAACCTGACATTAGCACTAACCAAACATTAGCATTAACCTAGCATAAACCTAATATTAGCATTAACCAAGCATTATCATTAACCTAGCATTAGCATTAATCTAGCATTCCCAACCTAGCATTAGCCGAGCTATAGGCTATAGGATAACAAGTGCCTGCTGCATCCTCACTAATGAGTTGTCAGAGGAAGCGTTTACTTGTCGTGTGTGTCGCTGGCAGTGTCTTCGTTGAGAGTGAAGAGTTCTCGGAGCTCGCCCAGAGAGAAGTGGCGCTCCACGTCCTGTTCCTCATCCACTACACAGCTGCTCAGCGCTTTCTTATGGGCCTGTCTCTGCAGGATCTTCTCCTCAATGGTCCCAGTCTGTCAGCACGCACACACACACACACACACACAAATTAAAGGACTGGCGACTGGTTCTGCTCACAGCCAAGTGCACAGAATTGATTTTAAATATATGTTAGTTTATCACAATAAAGGATCTTTCCCATAACTCTCAAAAAGTAACTAAACCTCTGCTTTCTCCTGACCTGCCACGAGGAGGGAAATGATGATCAGTAAGATGGCGCTGGTGTATGTGGCCTGTCGTCTACCTCTGTCCACTATTTTTGTGATTTTATTGTTTTTGACGCTTCTTATTAATGACATCGACTCCCTCCTGGTGCATCACCGTCAGACACTTTTGGATCTTCATTTTTCTGCCGTTAATTTGAGGCAAAAAGAGCAAAAAACTGTGATCCTTTCAACTCTTGTAGATGTGCCACCTTAAATGCTCCGTACCACATCCTCACCTGCCTGGAGACACAGAGGCAAACGAGGCGGTCGGCTGTTAAACTCAAGGCTTCCCTTGTGCTCTCATCAGATCTTGGATTGATCCACTGCATACCCTGGCAACTTTGTGATCCTGCGATCTCCTACTTGGTTCCCGTGGTGGGCTCTGGAGTCGACCCCCAGTCCGGTGCTGTCTTTCAAATCTCAGGACACACGGAAGAAACGTGGAGAATCTGTGGCATCTGACTTGGGCTCCGTGCCTTGCCTCTACTCAGGATGGCCTCTCGGTTCCTATCAGGATGGCGCTGGTCATTGCAAGATCCCTGGCAAACAGGTTCCAGTGGATTGGATTTTTCTCTTCGTAACTGAGGCCTGGCTACGCGTTGGCGAGTCCACTGCTCTCTCGGATCAGTTGCCTACTGACTGTTTATTTTTTAATAGTCCGAGAAAGTCTGGTAAAGGAGGAGGTCTAGTGACTATTTTTAAGAAGAGCTTTGTTTGTAAACAGCTCTCAGCGCCATCTCCTCCGTCCAGCTTTGAACTGTTTCTACAGTATTTGTGCTGGGCTGATCCCAGCTGGTACTGTGTGCTGTGATTTACAGACCAAATACAACAAGGATTTTATAAATGACTTTTCAGACTGGTTGGCTGAACTAATGCCAAAGTATGATTGATTGTTTTTTAATTGTTCGGCATTTCAACATTCATGTGTGTTGTCCTGACAACACACATGACTTTGTGGATCTCATCCAATCTTGGTGCAATGCGTAGTGGGTCACACACACCAGTTAGGTCATATTCTGTATTTGTTCTTGTGTAATGATGTCTATTTTAAATTTGAATGTGGGTGATGCAATTTTATCTGATCATAAACCTGTTGTTTTTTACTTTTCCTTTGCACACAAATTTAAAGCTCCAGCTCCAGCCTCGCTCTCCAATGTGGTTAACTCCTCCACCACAATACTTTACTTCTGACTTCACTGAGAACTCTTTGGTGACTCTGGGTAATCTGTGAGCTTAGATACAGAGCATCTGCTCACACAAGCTGAATGTCTAAAAACTCTGGACTTTGCGGTGCTGCTAAAAATGAAGCGTTTAAAACCTAAACCTCAGCCTTGGTTTAACGATGTTACCCGGATCCTCTCATTGATGGGCCTCAGCCAATCAGCTTCGATGCCTCCACTGAGCTCTGTAACACATTTTTGCAGTTTTTTATTAATAAGGTTGCTCATGACCCTTCTATCTTTGTCCCCTGCTCAGCTACCTTTATTCAGTTTGAGCCGACATCCTTACAGAAATTAAAGGAAATTGTGGATCATATGAATCCTTCAGGCTCCCCTACTGATGATATTCTGCCACGCCTTTTTAAAGACATTTTTCTCACGCTCGGACCATCAGTTCTTGCGATCATAAATAGCAGCTTGACTTCTGGTGTTGTCCCTGTTGCTTTTAAACATGCTGTAGTAAACCCACTTATTAAGAAACCTGCCCTTCATCCCTCAGTCTACTCTAAATTTAGACCCATCTCTAAGCTCCCATTCTTGTCTAAAGTTTTAGAGAAAATTGTTTTTAACCAGATAAATGATTTCCTCTCTGCAAATAACATTTATGAGGATTTTCAATGAGGTTTTAAACAAATTCACAGTCCAGAAACTGCACTGTTGAAGGTTTTTAATGATATCTTCTTGGAAACGGATTCAGGGAACACAGTGATCCTTTTGTTTTTAGATCTCACTGCTGCTTTTGATACGGTGTACTAGTGGTGGGCGATATGGGAAAAATATCATATCACGATTTTTACTTTGTGAAATCACAATCACGATTTTATCACAATTTTTTTCATTCAAATCATTTAGACTATTTTAACGTTCTTTACCAATAAAAAAAAACCAAATCACCTTCTTAAAACATTGCCCTAAATGGAAAAAAGGAATAAAAGATCATTTAGGACAAGGAAATTATCTTTCTTTTTTTTTTTTTTTAAATTGTATGTAAGCAATTCATCAAACTGGTTTCTAGTACAATTAACATCAAACAAAAAAGCTGACAAGTTATTTTAGTCACACAGTCTTTTTACTTTGTTTAACTAAAGTGGTGTAGCATTAGCAACACTTGCTACATAACATGCATCATATCAGTCTAGTGATTTCTATTTGTTATTGAGGTAACACACTCATATCAATAAAATCCTACTTTAAGCAGTGTTTGAATCCCTCATTTCACACAGTTCAGACAATCATATACTTTACAAAATAAAACGTTACTGCTTTGGTTACATTAGGCCTGGGTGATATGGACCAATACTCATATCTCTATATCAAAATGGCACAAGGTGATATAAACTTCATTTATTATAATTTTTTTCAATAGCTTTACAAGAAAAACAATATTGGGTCAAAGTCAGTGCAGCCACAAAGACCCTTTTACTAATGACTAGCAACACAATAACAACATTTTGTGTCACTTTTGACTTTTTCCTTCATTAAGGCTGAAATGTGATTAAATTATGTAGTGTTGCTTTTTTCAGGGCAGCTCTGAGTTGATGAAAGTAGTTTTTAAAGTAAATCACATTCAGGACACTGTCTCTTTAAGAATATGGAAACAGCCCCGTTAGCTACAGCAGCAGATCTCTGCTACAGCGCAGCGACAGAGAGTTAGTTATAGAAGAGAAACACATGCAGTGTTTTCTCAAACATATTTCAGTGTTTCAACACTCAGAACTGATGGAGTTTAACAGACAGACAGACATCTGCACTGAGCCTCTGACAGACAGGCGTTAACACGAAGGAAACAGCACTCTAAGCTAATTCTGTGTCCGTACACTGGGGGGGGGAGCCGTGTCTGCATCATATGACTGTGTATGGACCACAGACATATGACGCAGACACGGCACCACAAGGGTTAAAATGTGAACTACAGACGATTCTACAATCTCCGTGATTTGGGAGATCATCGTCATGTTGAAATCCTTAACGATCTAATATCATCATATCGCACACTCTCGATTAGAGCATTGAATTGGGCTCAATGGGGCAGATCTTAACTGGTTTTACTCATATTTGCGACAGAACTTTTATTGTAAAAATTGACTGTTTTACATCTGACTCTGTGCATCCATCTTGTGGTGTTCCTCAAGGGTCTATCCTTGGTCCCCTTCTTTTTGCTCTGTACCATCTACCTCTGGGGTCTATAATGAGAAAATATGGCATCTCGTTTCATTGTTATGCTGATGATTGTCAGATTTAGATGCCCCTGATACCCAATGATTCCTGCTCCTGAGGTTAAGGCATGGATATCTTTTAATGTTTTTAGTTTTAATGAATCCAAAACAGAGCCTATTCTGTTTGGTTCAAGCAAATCCAAAGTCTTGTTCAGTCTGGACTCTATGAACAAATATTCAAAAAAGTCTGTGACCAGTCATCGTGGACTCTGGATTTACTTTTAATAAGATGTCAACTTTACGTTTTAAAAAAGAGCTTCTTCTTTGGGGGGCGCTA